>NC_061121.1:231608508-231668177 GCF_002878395.1 Capsicum annuum | reverse complement strand
AAATTCAAACACTTGATGATAAGGGAAAACAAGTTGAGTTGAAAAAGGAGTCCTAAGTGAAGAAGGAGTTTCACTTCTAAGCATATCCTTAAGAGTCCAATGTGTGGAAGGAGAAAGATTCTGAAAATTGAAGAATTCAAAAGAGTTGGAGTTTTACTACAACACTAAGGAGACAAGAGTTGGAATTGAAGAAGGAGTCTCACTTAAATTAGAACTCTATGCAAAGTGAGTTCTAATTAAAGTGGGATTTTAAAATAAAGAATGACACTTAGGAGAGTTGTGCTTAAATAGAAGATGCAACAGTCAGAATAATTCACACACTTAAAAATGCAGAAAAGCTCAATCGGCAGATTGACTTCACAAAGTGCTACTCAATCACTGAAGAAACACGTTGAAGAACCTGGTCCTCAGTATAGAATCTAGCTAAGAGTTTTAGCATTGATTTTTAGAGTTGTTCATTATATTTGAGCTATTCATGTAATATTAGTTTCAGTGTGTTATAAACTGAATTAGAAGCTAGTCTTTGAGTTAGGGAAAACTCAGAGACTTTAGGAACACATACCTTAGGAGGTGCGTGTGTAGTTAGGAGTTAGAGTTTATAATTCCTAGTTGTTGTGTTATAGGAATTAGAGTTTATAATTCCTATTTGTTGGTTACAAGAGTTTTGTAATCGGTCATTGTTGAGGCTCAGAGTTTTCTAGTAAAGTTGGGGTTAAATCTTGTAGAGGTGCAGGTCGTGGTTTTTTACACCTTTTTAGCCAGGTGTTTTCTACATAAAAATCATTGTGTTCTTTACTTTCTGTTTACTGCTTCCTTGAAACACATCAGTGGAACACGTCAGGCAACACGTTCCATCGATAAGCAAAAGTTAGGAGAAAATAAGAAAATCAGTAGGGCACGAATTCTTAACATGTATTGTTTGGAGTTCGATATTATTTGTCCCAATTTTTATTTTCCCAGATAAGGTACTTAAAACCATTGAGGCATACAGTAGAAGTTACATATGGTCAGGAGCAAATATGATTACTAAAAGAGCACTAGTATCAGTGGAAAAAATGTGTTTACCATTGGCTGTCGGTCGTTTTCAACTCATTAATCTCAATATTTGGAATAAGACTGAACTAAAGTGTGTTGGGACTTGGTGCATAAGGAAGACAAGTTGTTGATCAAATGGATACATTCTTATTATATTAAAGGTACACGACTAGATGATGTTATTATTCCCAAAACAGCTAGCTAGATGGTAAGAAAAATTGTGGAAAACCTGAGGCACATCCAAGGCTCACCAAAGGGATCAATAATCTGGAATAGACATATATTTGCTACTCTACAACTCCTTGGTGGAAAGTTGGGACTATTGACTTGGAGACATCTTATAGTATCAAATGAGGCAAGGAGAAAAACAATTTTTTACACTGTGGGTGCTGATGCATGGAAATCCAAATACCACAGAGAGGTTGATCAAGTGGGGATGTAATGTTGACCTTATGTGTGTTATGTGTCGCTCTCAACTGGAAACAAAAGACACCTTTATGGGAGAGATGGATCCAAATGACAAATACAAGCAACAACACTAGGACTGATCAACAAAAATGAATAATGAAGAATACTAAGGGAAGTAAGCCCCAAGCTAGGCTGTGGAGAGCTTAGCTCGGCAAATTGCATGTGTCTTTAATGTGAGAACTTCAATGTATATCAAATGCTTATTGCAAAAATTCTATTTCTAGAGTTAGAAAGAGTTGTTAAGAAAACTAGCTACTGATTTTAAAGTAGATCATTTGTAGTAGGACTACTTTCCAAATTTACTGGTACGAGCGATAGTTTATATTAGATGAGATCAGTTGGCTGAGTTGTAGCCAAACTATGTTTTGTTCATACACACTTGATGATTAATAATAATTTTTAATTACCAATAAAATAAAAATAATAATTTCCAAAACTGAACTAGACTATACGTTGGGCAACCGTTACAGGGAACACAGCTAACCCAGAACATAACTTCTAGTGTCTATTTGTACATAGAAGTGTTTGGAGGGGAACCCAACCGAACTCTTCTAAAATAAATCCTGAAACAAAATCATGTAGTTCACGCGCTACTTGAGAAATCATAAATAAGATGATTAATTTTAGAAATTTATCCTTCATTTATATTAATAAAAGTTCTCAAGTATATTCAACAAAATTAGTTTTTGTGTACATCACATGTGCATCTCGTATGCCACACGTGCATCTTGTGCGATGAACGGGCATCTTGTGTGACATACATGCATCCATTGTCAAATCAAGAAAAATCCAACTTAATAAACCCAAGATCACTAAAGTAAGAAAAAATTAAGAAAGACAACATAAGCAAGAATTCCTAAGGCCACAAATCCAACTTAGTACATACAAAATCTACTAATAAACCCAAGAAATAATCAAAGAAACAAGCTTTACCAAATACAATTGCCACTATGTTAGGACATGTGGAGTTTTGATGATAGACATCTGAATGAAACATGTTGTAAAAGCTGGTCCATCCAAGTGAACAAAGCTAAGCTATAATAAAGTTATTGATAAGATGACTCTGCGTACAAATAGAAATGGATAATATCTATCACATCAGAAGTTGAGTGGAATAAGAAGTCCTGCAAAAGAGTCCTAGTCAAGAAAAAGAAAAACATGAAATAGTGCAGAAGTTGGGTTGATCAAGGAGTCCAGCAATAAAAGAAGATAAGGCAAAAGAGTCCTACAAAATCTAAGAGAGCAAGAGGCGGCAGCAATAAGTAGAGGAGTCACTTGATAAGAGTCCTAATGGAGAGAGAAGTAGACATAAAAAAGGACTTTATCACAGGATGTCTTAAATACAACAAATGGAATTAAAAAGCCATTCACTAAAGCACTGAAAAGATAATCAACAATCAGCATATCAGTTCACATACTTGAAGAACCTGGTCTCTCACTTAGCAAGTCATAGACTGTGTGTAGTATTTAGGTTCTTTGAGTTCTAATGAGTCATTGTTCTAGTCTCAGTAATCTATAAACTAAGTTAGGAGTTGTGTCTTCAAGTTGGAGAACTCGAAGACTTAGGAACACTTATCTTGGAAAGATTTGTGTTATTGTAGTGATAGGAGTTAGAAGTTTTAATTCCTAGTATACAAGAAGTCTTGTAATTCTATTGATTGTTGAGGCTCAAGTATCATAGTGAAGTTGGAGTTAAATCCTGTAGGGGTATAGGTCATCTATTTTTACACCTTTCTTGAGCCAGGTGTTTTCACGTAAAAACACTGTGTTCTGTATTTACTTCTATGAACCACGTTACTTACTTGTTCCACAGATAGGTAATTAGCAGGGTTCGTACTCTAACAAGTGGTATCAAAGCAAGGTTTCTTAAATAAGGCAAGAACCTAAGAAAAGATCAATATGATGAATTCCGTACCTCCTACTAGTCACAGTAAAGGTCAGTCAACCACTAGACCTCCATTTTTTGATAGTTCTCACTTTATCTGGTGGAAGGCAAGGATGGAGATGTTCATTCAAGGTGAAGATTATGAATTATGGGATAGGATTACTGATGGTCCCACTATTCTAATGAAAATGGTTGATGGTGAACAAGTCAAGAAAGTCAGGAGTGAATTTACTCCTGATGATTTGTTGGCTTTAAAGAAAAGTGCAAAGGCCAAGAACATCTTGGTATGTGGACTAGGACCTGCTGAATACAACAGGGCATCCACCTGCACTACTGCTAAGCAAATTTGGGATGCACTGGTAAATGCTCATGAAGGCACTTCTCAAATAAGAAAATTTAGGATCTCTCTCCTTTTCACTGAGTATGAGGCATTCAAAATAAAGGAAAATAAAACCTTGCATAAAATGATGACAAGGGTTACCACCTTAACAAATGAGCTGACTTCTTTAGGAAAATTCATCTCTGAGGAAGAACAAGTTGAAAAGGTATTGAGGGTATTACCTAAATCAAAATGGAATGTTAAGGTGACTGCAATCAGGGAGGCGAATAAGGATCTTGAAGGCATGACTCTGGATGAACTAGTAGGGAACTTAAGGACTTATGAAATGGAAGTTGATGGAGTCAAAGAACGAGCAGATCCTGAGAAAATTGTAGCATTGAAAGCTTCTGACAGCGATGAGGAATTTGAACTTGATAAGGAGCAAGTTGCCTTCATAACTAAGAACTTCAGCAAATTCTTTAAGAAAAAAAGGGAACAGGTGCTAAGAAACATTCCAATGAAAATCCAAATGGGTGCTACAAATATGGTAAAACTAGTCATCAGATTAGAGACTGTCCAGTCTGGGAAATAGAATGGAAGAAGGAAAGGGCTGAAAAAGAACTGAAGGCAAAAATGAAGAAGGAGCATACAATGATAGCAGCCTCGGGATCTGATTCAGATGAACATGAAGTTGATGAAACTGCATTCATAACCCTTGGGAATTCAGATCTAGATGAAGAAGATGAGGACTCTGAGGTAAGTATACTCAAACTCAAAGAAAAACTAAAATTGTTCTTAAAGCCAAAACTTGTTTCCTTGATGAGTATATTAATTGATGATTTCCAAGAGTTAACCTCTAGGGATGAATTGTTCAACAACATAGCAAGTCTTAAATTTGATCTCATTGATTTAAAGGCTTGCTCATATATAGTTGACAAGGAAAATTGCATTCTCAAGAAACAAGTTACAGAACTTGAGATTTCAAACAATAATCTTAGGTCTGAAGTTCTCAAATTAACTCTCACTCAAAATAGGAAGAAGGCCATGAGTAAAGAACAAGAAAATGTTGAACTTGAGCTTGTTAAATACAAACAAGAATGCCATGATTTAACTGAAAAAATGAATAAGTTGAATCAGGAAATCTCTAAACTAAAACTGGATCTTAAAAGGGCAAACAGGTGGACAAACTCCTCTAGAATTGTTCACAAATTGATCGAGAGAAATTTCAATGAAAAGATAGGTTTAGGATTCCACAAAAGTTTTGATGATCCTAAAGATTTATGTTACATTTGTGTAAACCTTGGACATCCCACCACTGAATGTCCAGTAGCTGCAAAAAGCAAATCAAACAGTCAAAACCTGGCTAATAGATCTTCTCAGACTAAAAGGAACAAAATCAGTTTTGGTCAGAGAAACAGGTTGCACTACATGTTGCCTGCAGGACTAAAAGAAATTTAATTCATCCTTTCACTCATAAAACATGACTCAAGCTTTTTTGAGTTCCTAAGGCTAACCATTGAATTCTTTTGCAAGAGAAGGTGAAAGAAAGCAAAAGGCATTGGTATTTAGACAATGCTTGCTCAAGACACATGACTGGTGATAAGAAAAAGTTTCTTTTACTCTCCAAAATAAATAGAGGAGGAGTTTCTTTTGGTGATGGAAAAAAGGGAATCAAAACTGGAATTGGAAAGATTGGCTGAACTGGGTCAAAAGCATTGGAGGATGTCTATCGTATAGAAGGATTAAATCATAATATGTTGAGCATCTCACAACTGTTTGATAAAGGTAATAAAGTTATTTTTACTGCTGTAGGAGTCAAGGTAAAAAAGATGGATACCAAAGAGATTGTGCTCACTGTAAGGAGATACAAAAATGTATACAAAACTGACATCATGACACTACCAGGACCTGAGCTGACTTGTCCGAGTGTTATAGAAAATGATCCCCTCCTTTGGCACAGAAGACTTGGTCATGCAAGTCTGAAACAAATAAACATACTTTCATCCAAAGACATGGTATTGGGATTACCCAAGACGAAGTTCAAGGAAGAAAAGCTATATAGTGCATGTGTAAGGGGGAAGTAGGTAAGATCCTCTTTTAAGTCAAAGAACCATGTTAGCACTACCAAGTGTCTTGACCTGGTTCATTTAGACTTATGTAGACCCATGAGACTTCAAAGTAGAGGTGGAAAAAGGTATGTGTTTGTAATTGTTGATGACTATTTCAGGTTTACTTGGACTTTGTTTCTAGCCTCTAAAGAAGATGTCTTTGATGTCTTTGAAATCTTCATTAAGAAAATTAAAAAGAAACTAGGCACTTCATTAGTTTTCATAAGGTCTGACCATGATTCAGAATTTGAGAATGTAAAATTCTTGAAATACTGTTCAGCAAATGGTATAGATCCCAACTTCTCAGCTCGTAGAACACCACAACAAAATGGAGTAGTGGAGAGGGAAAAAAGAACTTTGGAAGATATGGCTAGAACAATGATGCTTGCAGCAAATGTTGCTAAAAACCTTTGGGCTGAGTCAATAAGTACTGCAGCATATATCATAAATAGATGCATGATTAGACCTATGTTATAGAAGACTCCCTATGAATTACTAAAATGAAGAAAGCCTAACATCTTTCACCTTAGAATCTTTGGATGTAAATGTTTCATAAATAATAATGGGAAAGGATAATTTGGGAAAATTTGATGCTAAAAGTGATGAGGGAATCTTCTTAGGATATTCACTTCATAGTAAGGCATATAGGATTTTAAACAATAGAACAAACTGTGTTGAAGAAAGCATACATGTGATCTTTGATGAATCTTGTATTAAGACTAACCTGTAGGAAGAAAATGATGCAGAGGAATAGATTACACAACCCGATTCATTGAATGAAGCTACCAAACTTGGAGGTACTTCAACAGGGAGAACAGAAGAAGTTGAAGGCACAGTGACTGGGGGAACTGAGCCACCAACTACCCCAGATCAAAATGTTATCAGTGATCCCAGTAGCTCACTAATCTTGATTCCAAAAGGGTACAAGTATCAAGAATCACATCCTATAGAAAATTTTCTCACTAAAATCACCTCTGGGATTACTACATGATCTGGACTGAGAAGTATGTGTGCTTTCAAGGTATTTCTGTCAGAAATAGAGCCAAATAAGATAATTGAAGTCTTGCTTGATGCTGATTGGATCATAGCTATATAGGAAGAGCTGAATAAGTTTGAAAGAAGCAAAGTATGGCACTTAGTTCCTCTTCCAAAAGACAGATCAGTAATTAGAACTAAGTGGGTGTACAGGAATAAAGTTGATGAGCATGGAACAGTCACAAGAAATAAGGCAAGGTTGGTGGTCCAAGGGTATAACCAAGAGGAAGGAATCGACTTTGATGAGACTTTTGCTCCTGTAGCAAGACTTGAAGCTATAAGATTACTTGTTGCTTTTGCTGCCTACAAGGAGTTTATACTCTACCATATGGATCTGAAGAGTGCATTTCTGAATGGCATTCTCAAAGAGGAGGTATATGTCAAGAAACCTCAAGGATTTGAAAGCAATGAGTTTCCTGATCATGTGTATAAACTGGATAAAGCCTTATATGGGTTGAAACAAGCACCTAAAGCTTGGTATGAGGGGTTTTCAAAGTTTCTACTGGAGAATCGTCATTCCAGAGGTACAATTGATAATACCCTTTTCTTAAAAACTAATGGGAAGGATTTGTTGGTTGTGCAGGTATATGTGGATGACATTATTTTTGGATCAACCAACATAAATATGACTCATGAATTTGCCAAACTCATGAGTAGTGACTTTGAGATGAGCATGATGGGAGAGCTAAATTACTTTTTGAGGTTACAAATAAAATAGTCAGCATCAAGGACAATGATCCACCAACAGAAATTATGTCAAAGAGCTTCTCAAAAGATTCTCCATGGAAGAAGCAAAAGAGATCAGTACTCCTATTGCCACTGCCACAAAGCTGGATTTAGATAAAGCAGGTTCAGATGTAGATCAAAAAATTGATAGAGGTATGATAGGATCATTATTATACCTCACAGCAAGTAGACTTGACATTGTGTTTAGTGTTGGGCTATGTGCCAGGTTTCAAGCAAAACCCAAAGAATCACATCTAAAATTTGTGAAGAGGATTTTCAGATATTTAAAGGGAACCAGTGATCTTGGCTTATGGTACCCCAAAGGTAGTAATTTTAATTTGGTAGGATACTCATATGTCGATTATGCAGGATACCTGGTGGTTCATGTTTGATTACCTGGTCCACAAAGAAGCAAAATTCAGTAGCTTTGTCTACTGCTGAAGCTGAATATGTTGTTGCAGATTCCTATTGTGCTCAATTGCTATGGGTTAAGCAATAAATCATGGACTTTGGTATAGATGTTGGGTGTGTTCCTATTTTTGTGATAATACAAGTGCCATTAACATAGCTAAAAATCCTGTTCAACATAAAAGAACCAAGCATATTGATATTAGACATCACTTTCTCAAAGATAATATTGAAAAAGGTCATATATCAATTATGTTTTGCTCTACTGAGATCAGATTCCTAACATTTTTACTAAGGATTTAAGTAGAAAACACTTTGAGAAAATAGGTTAGCCTTGGGGATGATTAAAATTGCAGAAGTCTCCCTCAATGCTTGATTAGAATAAAGTTGATCTTAAAAAGTGATTGTTGGTTAATTCAGTCTCACACATTTAGTTGTGTATCCTAAGTCCAAGATCTTAGAATATGTTGACTAATGTATGTGTTGATTTTGCAGAGAGTCTTGATTACAACAACAATTTTGTCTATATTTTTATTCAGGTATGATTATTATTACTAACAGTAGCTAAAGAGAAACAATTTGTTTACCTGGTTCCTTTCTAGTCCATTTAAACCGCCAAATTCAAAGAGTCATGTTTACTCAAAAAACTGCTCCTAGATTTCCCATCAAGTTCAGAAGTTCTCATCATTACATTCCTTCCACAGGTACAATTTATCATCTCTTCAAATTCTTCTATTTCTTTTTTAAATACTCCCTCTCATGTTTCATGCTTCATACTCTTCTCCTCAATCAAGAAAAATTATCAGCTTACAAATGGCATCCTCTTCATCTTCTTCATCATCTTCTTTCACCAGTTATGTCAACAATCCCTGCACCACACTTATCCTTCATCCAAACATCACTTTACCTTCCTTAATCCCTCCTCAATTCTCCCACAAATTCACCGATTTTACTGCTTTCAGAAATTTTCCAAACCCTTTTGCCCAAATTTTTTCACCTTGTTCATCCTCCTCGAAACACCTATTTCCTGCTCCTATCCCACTCTAAATTATTGAAGATGATGATAATCCTAGTGACATAGATGACCTTCCTATCACAGATTTAATCCCAAGAAGGTCCAGGTCTAAGCTCCCAAGAAACCCTCTTTCTATTTCCGTCATTGTTGACAACACTGCCCCTCCAAAACCCTCTCCAAATGTCTCTATCCCTCGTACTCCTCACACTCAAGGAAGAAAACAATGATAATATGCTTAGCTGAGGCTCTTCGAGGCAAAAAAAAATAAATGTATGGTTACATCTGATCCCACCCCTCCTCATGCATCTTCTCCTGATCTTCTTCTTAGATCTTTCAGAAAGACAAAGACTATCATGGCCAAAGTCCCAAAACCCTCGTTGCCCACGAAACCCTCTTCTAAACCTACTTAAAAATCCTCCTCCTCCTCCTCAAAATTCCTTTCCACTGTCAAAGGTTCCACCTCCTCCAAAGTTTCCCATCCCAAGCCTTCTACTCGTCCCAAGAAATAGATCACCACACCTATTCCTTCTGACTCATCTGACTCTGACTTTACCCTAGATGCTACTAATGATCCGGGTCCTGAGTTTGAAGTTCCCCACCCATCTCCTCATCAGGATACTCCTGAGGCTCATCATCTTCACTTTTAAAAGAAAAAATTAGCTAGAGGAAGGGTAGTTAGTGGTTTTGGGGGGCCTGATATGCAAATATTACTGGAAAAATTAGAGTTTCAAGGTTGGTTTATTTCTTCAGGGAGATCTTCAATGTAGATTTGCTAAAAATGAAATATATGAGTTTTATACGAATGGGGTGGGAATTGGTGAGTTGTTCTCTACTACTGTCAGAAAGGTTACAATTAACCTTTATATTGTTGACATTGCTAGGATTTTACATATTCTCTCTAAGGGATGGGGTCACTATGTTAAGGGTGCTTGGCCACCTCTAGATAATCTTGCCTCTGCTCTCGATATATGTAGAAAGTTTTTTGGAAATCCTAAATTTCTCTACCATAGAAGAGTCCTTAAGAGGGAGATGTCCCCACTTCATCAGCTCTATTTTGATTTAGTTCACAAAATGATTATCCCTAGAAAGGAGAGACGGTGTGTGGCTATTTTTCTTGATCTTACACTCATGGAACTGTTGGACACTGAGGTGAGAATTTATTTGCCTCGACTGATCCTGAAGCACATACAAAGGGTTCTCTTCAAGGAGATTAATGGACATGCCCTACCTTATCAGTTCTGGCTCACCCCTATAATTGAAGAGTTTTGTGTTTCTGTCCAAGTGTGGTCTTCATAGACTACCAAGGATATCATAGGGCCTGTGAACCACATGATGCTACCTATTTCCATGAGAAGTTTTGATAATCCAATGCAAAGGTTGAGAAATGCACTGGCTGAAAAACAAGCTAAGGTGGAAGTTGCTCAGGCAGCTTTGGAGGCTGCACAGGCTTCTCATGAAGAAGAAAAGGAGATTGTTCAAGCTCAGATTGCTTCCCTTACTTCACTACTGAAAAAAAAGAGTTGAGAATGCTGATGTTATTATAAAACTCACCTCCCTTCTTCCCTCTTCTTCATCTACTTAGATCTTCTACTTAGTTTTTAATGACCTCCTAGAATTGTCTTTTTTTGTTGCTTCTCTGGATAACTTGTTTTCTCTTAGGTTGCTTTTGGTATATGTAGTCATATCTGCTACTTAATGAAATAGAATTAGTTGTTATACTATTTTCTGCTCATGTTCTCTGATACTGCATTCACGTTATATTATTCTGAATTTTGATTGTCCTAGTGATAGCCTTAATGGCCATGAATTATTAAATGTTTTCACTTATTAAGCCAGTTTTTTGATGATGTCAAAAGGGGAAAGAGTAGGCTATGCAATGGTTATAACTCAATTAGACTAACCTGTGTTTCATTCTATTTCTTTTACTTAAATTTCTTAGTAAGTATATGCCAGGTGTTGTACTGCTATGTTTGTCATCATCAAAAAGGGAGAATTTGTTAGGATATGTGGAGTTTTGATGATAGACATGTGAATGAAACATGTTGTAAAAGCTAGTCCATCCAAGTGAACAAAGCTAAGCTGCAGAAAAGTTATTGATAAGATGACTCTGCGTGTAAACAGAAATGGATAATATCTATCACATCAGAAGTTGAGTGGAATAAGAAGTCCTGAAAAGATTCCTAGTCAAGATAAAGAGAAGCATGAAATAGTGCAGAAGTTGGGTTGATCAAGGAGTCTAGCAATAAGAGAAGATAAGGCAAAAGAGTCCTATAAAATCTAAGAGAGCAAGAGGCGGTAGTACCAAGTAGAGGAGTCACTTGATAAGAGTCCTACTGGAGAGATAAATAGACATCAAAAAGGACTTTATCACAGGATGGCTTAAATACAACAAATGGAATTAAAAATCCATTCACTCAAGCACTGAAAAGATAATCAACAATCAACATATCAGTTTACATACTTGAAGAAGAACCTGGTCTCTCACTTAGCAAGTCGTAGACTATGTGTAGTAGGTAGGTTCTTTGAGTTGTAACGAGTCATTGTTCTAGTCTCAGTTATCTATAAACTGAGTTAGGAGTTGTGTCTTCAATTTGGGGAACTCGAAGACTTGGGAACACTTATCTTGGGAAGATTTGTGTTTTTGTAGTGATTGGAGTTAGAAGTTTTAATTCCTAGTTTACAAGAAATCTTGTAATTCTGTTGATTTTTTAGGCTCAAGTATTATAGTAATGTTGGGGTTAAATCCTGTAGAGGTACAGGTCGTGGTTTTTTACACCTTTTTTGAGCCGGGTATTTTCCACGTAAAAACACTATGTTTTGTATTTACTTCTGTGAACCACGTTTACTTACTTGTTCCAAAGATAGGCAATTAGTAGGGCTCGTACTCTAACACACTAGTCCTAGAAACTTCATTATCTCCTTCATTTCTTTAAAAGAGAAACAAAAAGAGAACTACCCAACTTCTTCATGGAGATATACATGACGCAGGCTAGTTAGATATGATTTCTATCTCTATTTTGCTTTATATTTCTTCATGGTATCGGAGATTTGGCTTAATTAAAGAAAGATCCTGAAGTATCAAATTCTCAATTTTACGCGCTACTTGAGAAATCATAGATAAGATGATTAATTTTATCAAGTTATTCTTCATTTATATTAATAAAAGGTCTCAAGTAGATTTAATAAAATTAGTTTTTGTGTACATCACTTGTGCATATCATATGCCACACGTGCATCTCATGCGATGTACGTGCATCTCATGTGATGCACGTGCATCTCGTGCGATTTACGTGCATCTTGTGCGATGTACGTGTATCTCGTGCGATGAATGAACATCTTGTATGCATTTCGTGTGACATACGTGCATCCATTATCAATTAATAAAAATATTTTAGAATCACATCAATATTATTTTTAAACATGTGTATTAGTATAAAATTAGGTAGATACATAACAATGCATGCTATACAAAAATGAGAAATAATTTAGCAAACAGTATGTAAGGGTCATTGTACAGTTAACTGTCCTGACTTGATATTCTTAGTTTTCCGTTGGCTTCTGATAATTTAAGCATGGACAGCCTAAGAACCTGAAATTTGAATAGATTGGAGAACGGAAGGTGTCTTAGCTTAACACATCAACTGACTGAAGTTATACTTTAATTTACTAGGGATACGATAGTTTCCCCTATGTTAAGCATTTGGTCAAAGAACGTATGAATAACTGTATGACTTACAATCGTCATTGGCCCATCCAATCCGCTGTCCATCCAGATCATAAACAACAATCTTGCTTTTAAAACAACATTTGCACAGAAAATATGAACATATAGAATCAACCAAAAAAAAAAAGCAAAACTAGTAGGCAGTAAAAACAAGATCCTATGTTTATGCATAGATTCTTCTGGTTCTAAGGTTTTTGTTGTGATAAGACTTTTAAAAATACAGGATATATACGAATCTTAATAGCCGGTTTAGCTCAGTCACTCAACAAGCAGACATAGAGGTGCAGGGAAACAAAAAAAATGGGGGCGGGGAGGGATTAAAAAATGAGGACAGGTGCAGGGAAAAAGTGCACTCATTCAACTTGAAAAAGTTTACCTCCGAGAATTGTCAATCCTTGGCTCAAAGATTTATGAAAGCCCATGCACCAGAGAGTGGAACCACCCTACAAAAGCAAAACTGTACTGAGTGCGATAAATTACTTTCATAACTAGATTGTGTGCACTAAAAAATTTAAATAACTTTTGACCACAGTGTGGTCCAATACAGAGTGACCAATACCTATAGGGTCTCAATTTTGAGGACTGTCAGGAATATATGGCTCAAACTGATTGAGAATATATGCTACAAGGCGGGAGAGGGTACTAGGATCCTTTTCTGGAAAGATAAGTGGATTGGTCAGGAGGCTACATTAGCAGAAATGGTAAGTCAGGAATTGGAGGTAACATTTGAGAGAGTAATGGAGAGGTTCTAGTGGCTTTTTCCAGACCTATCAAGTGTGCATATTCTAGCAATATGCAGGTAGAAACCATAGCGGCAAATATGGAATTCAATGGTGCATTGACAATGGATTCAATAACTTCCACATGGAAATGGACTCTCTAGTTATTACTAACATTATCATCACTGGGAACACTACTAACATGATGGATTCAAGTAAAACTTTTCCCAATATTAGTAGATGAATATCGTGAATGATCTAAATCTCAAGTGAATGCAAATTACAAGATCAGTGGAATGATTTAACTTACTGCATTTATGAAAATGTCATGAGCTTCTTGGGGAAGATATGTCAGTCATTCCGAAATCAACTATGGATCCCATGTTGCTAGGTGTTTTAAATAATTGTGGATTAATACTTAATGTTTGCCCATTGAGAGCAATACTCTCATGAATCGCATTGTAATATTGCCTAGTAAAAAGAAAAATACATGTGCACATAAGTTAGGATATTTATGTAAAATCCCAAAAGCAGATGAAAGATATTTGTCCATGTTCCATAATTACTTTGGGGAAAAGTAAAACTGGAACCATGGTCACGAAATATCAAGAAAGAGAAATGAAGTCATGCAAGCTAGCTATGAAAGAGATAACATATTGTGACGGGACAAGTGAAGTGTAAGCTAAATTTTGCTCCACGACTTGACCTAGCAGCAAGACACCATCTCCGCCATTGCTTCCTTTCAAGCAATGGGAGAAAACAGTTGGGGTCACTCCTTGGGTGGAAAGCTGTGTGATAACCGACAAGCCCAGCTTCCCTAATCCAAAGATCCTGTCAATTGCTATGTAAGGAATACTTAGGTCACCCGTCCGCGATGTGCTACACATGTATCATGAAATCCCAATGAAAAGTATCGGAAGTAATATATATTATCTAAAACAATAAAGATAAATTACTAATCACCCAAAAACGACCCCAGCAGATGAGTTTGAAATCAAGGAATTCGTCATAATTGTATATAAGTGTATAAATCTTCTATATAATATCCTGATGTCCCATTGCCATCACCGTAATGTAACGTATGCCCACAATGATTTTGAGTAGAACAAAATTCCCCTCCAATAGCACATCTTTGGTCTGAACATAAGACCGGCCGAGCTGTTGACGAGCTTGATGGATCAAAGAATTCTAAGCAGTTCTGTTCTAGAAAAAAAAAAATTGTCAAACACTATTCTTACAACTCTCTGCTCTAAAACCAAGATTCCCTACTCTCAGATTTGAAAAATAAAACATGGAAATTCCCAACAAGGTTTATATACTAGGTAATGAAGTGTCTGAACTGTTAACTATTCTACTGTGATAAATGGAGCAACAACAAAATCATTTGATTAATTTAATTTAATGCGATGATTAATTTAATAAGATGATTAATTTAATTAATTTATCATTCATTTATATTAATAAAAGGTCTCAAGTAGAATTAATAAAATTAATTTTTGTGTACATCACATGTGCATCTTGTGTGCCACACGTGCATCTCATGCGATGTATGTACATCTCGTGCGATGAACGTGCATCTTGTGTGCATTTAGTATAACATACGTGTATCCATTGTCAATTAATAAAAATATTTTAGAATCACAAAAATATTATTTTTAAACATATGTATTAGTATACTACCATTGTGAACTATCTTCTAGCTTAATTTAATAATTTTTTATTAAAAAAATATCTAAATAACTCACTTCCCTAGTAGTAATATTGAAAATGAAACTCCAAAAGTTAATTTTATTTTTTCCCCAAAATTTCTCTTCAAAATTTAAGAATATATTGAATTATTTCTTAAAAATATATATATAAATGATTGACCAAATTTTTAAAAATCAACTTATTTTAGTAAGTGTTCTTTAAAGAAGTGCTTTTCGAAAAAGTACTTTTATGAGAAATAGTTTATGTTTGGACAAATAAATTTTAAAAACATTTTTGTGAAGCAATTAGTGATCGGCCAAACTTCTTAAAAAGTGTTTCTAAGTGTATTTTTTTCAAAAACACTTTTCAGGAAAGTTTTTTTTAACGAGAAGATGTTTTTAAGCATAGGAAAAACTATTTTTTTTGTCCCTCAAAAACACTTATTTTCTTTCAAAAGTTTGACCAAACATCTCATTTTATAAACAACTAATGACTTTATGGTCGAAAATCAAAATGGTATAAATATAGTACCAAGCATATGCTTGAAAATCTCATCTTATCTCATTCAACATGAAATTATTTCACCACCTCCCATAAGCATATATTAACCTAGAGATTATAATTTCAGAATTATAATTCCAAAATAATTTAAAGTCTACAGAACACTGTTTTTCAACATAAATTTAAAAGAAATATTGAGTAGATATTAGGCTGTAATATAAAAAAATGGTAACATATAACATATAGCTTATCTTGCAATAATAAGAAAAATATTGATTGGACCTAATAGATAATTTAATAGAAATTTTTATCTTTATCACATTGCACATAAAAACTGAAAATTTCATGACTGTCATATGCGGCTCACGAAGGTATACTGAAAATTTAACTTTTGCAAAATGGCTAATTGTTATCTTAATAAAGTTTTAGAGGTGAATAATAAAATAAATTAAGATAAGATTTAAAAATTAAAAAAAAAAAAAACTAAAGAAATTTCAACAATAGAAATATAATTAATTCGTGCAAGCGCGGATGAATTCACTAATTATCAATAAAATAATAATTTCCAAACCTGAACTAAACTATATGTCGGGCAACCGTTACAGGGAACACAGCTAACCCACAGCACATCACTTCCGGTGTCTATTTGTACATAGACGTCCTTTGGAGGGGAACTCCACCAAACTCTTGTAAAATAAATTCTAAAACAAAATCATGTAGTTTACGCACTACTTGAGAAATCATAAATAAGATGATTAATTTTGTGTACCACACGTGCATCTCGTGTGCCACACGTGCATCTCGAACGATGTACGTGCATCTCGAGTGACGAACGTGCATCTTGTGCGATAAACGAGCATCTTGTGTACATTTTGTGTGACATACGTGCATCCATTGTCAATTAATAAAAATATGGTCAGAAGCAAATATGATTACTAAAAGAGCACTAGTATCATGGGAAGAAATGTTTGCCGTTGACTGCCGTCAATTGCTCTGTCAGGCTTACTTAGGAGTTCACCAATCCGTGATGTACTACATCTGCATCATAAAATTCAACAACTATAAGGTTAAATAATGGCAAGTTGTGGAAGTAACATATACTATCTAAAACTATAAAGATGAATTATAGCTCACTCGAAAATGACCCGAGCAGATGAGTTTGTCATCAAGGAATTTCCCGCAATTGTATCAAAGTGTATAAAATCTGCAATATAATATCCTGATGTCCCACTGTCATCACCATAATGGAACGTGTACTCGCAATGATTTTGAGTAGAACAAGATTGCCTTCCAACAGCATATCTTTGGTCTGAACATAAGACCGGCCGAGCTGTTGACGAGTTTGATGGATCAAAGAATTCTAAGCAGTTTTGTTATAGAAAAAAAAAATTCGTCAAACACTATTCTTAGCCAAAACAATAATAAAACTGCCACAAAAGGTGATTAATCTTAGCCACTAGATCACTAAAGTAAGAACACATGATATACAAAAATGAGAAATAATTCAGCGGCTGACTTCTACCATGTACCTAGTTTATTACAAGAATGAGTAGTAAGTGTCAAACACTAATGCTTAACAGTATGTAAGGGTCATTGTGCAGTGAACTCTGTCCCGACTTGACATTCTTGGTTTTCTGTTGGCTTCTGATAGTTGAAACATTGACAGCCTGATAACCTGAAATTATGAACAGATTGGACAACGGAAGGTGTCTTAACTTAATACGTCAATTGATTGAAGTTATACTTTAATTTATTAGAGATGAAATAGTTTCCCATATGTTAAGCATTTGGTCAAAGAGCGTATGGATAACTGTATGACTTACAATCGTAAACAACAATATTTTCTTTTAGAACAACATCTGCACGGAAAATATGAACATATAGAATCAAAAAAAAAAAAGAAGCAAAACTAGTAGACAGTAAAAACAAGATCCTATGTTTATGCACAGATTCTTTTGGTGCTTGATGGATATATTTATTTATACATTTTTATATATTAAATATTAATTATTTTAAATAAATATAAATAAATATATCATATTATTGTATATTTTTTGAAAAATTCTACAGGAAGAAGAATACAAGAGAAGAAATAAATTATTAAAGAAATAAGAGAATTCCACGAGTGTAACCACAATTTCGTACTCACACCCGTCAAGTGAAGGAATGAAACAAGTGAAGGTTTGAAGAAGAAATTACAAGTTGACGGTTACAACCACCACTTCAAAAGCTTATTCACACCCGTCAAGTGTAGGAAAGAAACAAGTGAAGATTTTAAGAAGTTACAAGTTAACGGTCACAACCACCACTTCAAAGAATGCATTCGTTGGTTCAACATTATAATTTTCTATAAATAGAGGCATTTCTTTGATTATTAATCATCCAACAACATAAGCAATATATAAGAATTAGTCTTGTTTACTTTTTCTTTAGTAGAATAATATTTTTTTTCTTTATTAATTTCTCCATAATGGACTAATTTCTTTGTGTTGGGAGCGTTGAAGAAACTTGATATAATATTATAATATAAATCTTATTTTAGCTCTTTCAGGGCTTGATTTTATTTAAAAACTAAATACTTCATGTTGAAATTCTTGTACTAGAAATTAGTGTTACTTGATATTTTATATTTTATATTATAGTTATAGTTATATTAAGTTGTGGTTCTCACAAGGAAGAAAACTAAATATGCTATAAGTATTTCATAAAATATAAGTAATAATAATTTTTAGTCACTTGTTATTTCAAATCTTTGAAATTGCTTTTTTTGATCCTTATCCTCACGGAAGGATTACTTTGAACTATTTCTTAGATTTAAATAATCTCTATCTTATTTGTTTCAATTCAAATCCTCACGAAGGGATTGACTCAAATAAGATTGTTGATTTGAGGGGTCTTTATCTTATTTCTTTCAATCTGTTTCCTCGCAGAGAGATTGTCTCATCTAAGTTTATTGATTTAAAGATTACTCGTAAGGGGTTTTTATTCCTCATGAACACATAGATCAAGTCTAGAAAGTTATTCTACAATTTTATAAAAATTACTAAAATAATAATTTTATTATAATAAATATACCAAGTGAATTCAACAACCCCCAACTTCCTCTCCAAGATAATCTTTAAACACTATTTCTTTACATATTTTCTAAAAAGCTTTAGAAATTACTCCCCTTTCATCAATTTGATTCTCAAATAGTAATCAAGATAATACAAATTCGTAGCATAGATTTTCCAATCTCTGTGGGATGATATCTTAAACTATATTAGAATTTGACAGAGTACGAGCAACAAAAATCTTATACAATTTGGACTCGTCAAATTTTTGATGTCGTTGCCTGGGATTGATAAACATCTACTTCAAACTAATTGTCTTATTACTACTTTGAGATTTTATTCTTCTATTTCTTCAAGTAATATATATTCTAATACTTGACAAGTTTTCGAAAATAAGACTTGAAGATATTGTTGTTATTGTTAGTATTATTATATTAGTAATTTATATTATATTACATTATATTATATCATATTATATTATATTATATTATATTATATTATATTATATTATATTATGGTCATATAGCTCCAAACTGTAAGTTACAAAAACTCAAGTCCTTAGGACTTTCTGAGGAAGTGCATGACCAAGTCTATGGTTTATTATATACCTCTGGTTCTGAATCTGATTATGATTCTACATCTGAAAATGATTTTGAACTACCTAATTCTGGTAGTGAACCCGATCAGATTAATAAATGTAATGATTGTGATAATGATACTTGTAATTGTGACGAAATGATGTATATCAAGCGCAATTTGAAGATCTTGATTTAAATATTCAAACTCTTACTGTTGATAATGTCCTTGAATTACTGAAGGAAGTTACGGATGAAAAACTACGTGAAAAAATCATTAATTTTGCTACTCAAAAAACTTCTACTAATACTGCTAGTATTTCTAAAGATAATTCTTATGATAATATTTCGAAAGATAATTCTTATGATAATTATCATATGTATTATTCTTTAGCTGAGGTTAATCGTCGTCTTGCGTTAAGTCAAACTCCAGGTAGAGATACTACTTTTGATGATTTAAAGATCGAAGTTAAAAAATTAAAGAAAGAAATTATTTCTTTAAAACAAAAACAGATGATCTCCGATCATAGGATTTTGAAAATTGAAGAAAAGATTCCTGACATTCCTGAAAATATTATTTCTTTTACTTCAAAAGGAAAAGAAAAGGATTTTGAAAACTCTGAAGATTCTGAAATAGAAAAACTTAGTCCAAAAGAGGATTTGAAAAGGGATTATTTCTTAGGAATGATGCAACTAGTCACTTCTCATAAATGGTATATAAATTGCACTATTTTGATTAATAGGGAATTTTCTATCACTAATATTGCTATGATTGATAGTGGTGCTAATGTCAGCTGCATTCAAGAAGGTTTAATTCCAACCAGATATTTTGAAAAAACTACTCACATAATTAAGTCTGCATCTGGTCATAGTCTTGACATTAACTATAAATTGCCGTATACTCATATATGTCGAAATAAAGTCTGCATTCCACATTTCTTCTTTTTGGTAAAAAATACAGTTATATCCTCCTATTATTTTAGGAACACCTTTTATAAATGCTATTTATCCTTATACACATATCGATGCGAATAATTTTAAGGCTACCTATAAAAATAAACAAATCTTTTATCCTTTTGTTACTGATTCTGTAACAAGAGATATAAATGTTCTTATTAGTATGAAGCAAAAGCAGGTCAATTTTTTAAAATTAGAAATGATGAGTATTAATATTCTTGATACTTTAAATTTAGTAAAGGTCCAAGAAAAAATAAAAATAATTTCTAATCAATTGATTGTTGATATTTGTGCGGATCATCCAAATGCTTTCTGGAACCGAAAGAAGCATATTGTTTCT
This sequence comes from Capsicum annuum, assembly GCF_002878395.1. Classification (NCBI taxonomy): domain Eukaryota; kingdom Viridiplantae; phylum Streptophyta; class Magnoliopsida; order Solanales; family Solanaceae; genus Capsicum; species Capsicum annuum. The sequence goes on along the minus strand of NC_061121.1, from coordinate 231,647,620 downwards.
CTTCCTTATGAAGATGGTTTCAGTGAAGAGAAAATTCACACAAAATCTTGACCCTATCAAATAAATACAGAGATAGTAGAATTCTGTAAAAAAGAGATTGATATTCTTCTGCAAAAGGGTCTTATAAAACCTTCAAAGTCCCCTTGGTCTTGTACTGCTTTTTATGTCAATAGTGCTGATGAAAAAGAACGGGGTATGCCTCGATATCCTATACCGAATAAAAGGGACTTACTTTCTAGATTATATGATGCTAATATATTCTCTAAATTTGATTTAAAATCTGGTTATTGAAAAATTCAAATTGATAAAGAACATACTTATAGAACTGCTTTTAATGTCCCCTTTGAACAGTATGAATGGAATGTTATGCCATTCGGTTTAAAAAATGTTCCTTCTGAATTTCAAAAAATTATGAATGACATTTTCAATCCCTATTGGATTTTATTATTGTCTATATTGATGATATTTTAGTATTTTCAAAAACCCTTGAATCACATTTTAAACATCTGAATATGTTTAAACAAATTATTATACAAAATGGTTTGGTAATCTCCAAACCAAAAATAAGTTTATTCCAGACAAATATTAGATTTTTAGGACATAATATTTGTCAAGGTACTATTGAGCCTCTACAAAGAGCTCTAGAATTTGCTAAAAAATTCTCCGATATTATTACTGATAAAAAACAGCTGCAAAGATTCCTTGGCAGTCTTAATTATATTTCTCCTTTTTATAAAAATCTATCTAGAGATTTAGCTCCTCTGTATGATAGACTAAAAAGGGATTACAAAATGCCTTGGACTCAAGTCCACACTGATTTAGTAAAATTAATTAAAAAACGAGTTCAATCTCTTCCTTGTACATCTCTTGCAAACCCTAAATGGTTAAAAATTGTTGAAACTGATGCTTCAAATATTGGGTATGGCGGAATATTTAAACAAGTTAATCCCCATACAAAAACAAAATGTTTGATTAGATTTTATTCTGGTAAATGGACTGAAAGCCAGAAAAAATATGTCACAGTAGCCCATGAAATGCTAACTATTGTAAAATGTGTTTTAAAATTTCAAGATGATTTGTATGACCAAAAATTCATAATCAGAACTAATGCTCAATCCGTTATATTTATGTTTGACAAAAAATTTAAACATGATGCCTCTAAATTAATATTTGCAAGATGGCAAGCTCAATTAGCCCCTTTTGATTTTGAAATACAATATAAGAAGGGTAGTGAAAATTCTTTGCCTGATTTTCTATCTCAAGAATATCTAATCGATTAACATGAATTTTTACACGTATTTCCTCCCTAAGAAAACTATAATTACTATTATCAAATGCATTCCTTTAAGTGAAGATATTCATTTTCTTATCTTAGAAAATATGGTTCGTGGTATAATAGAAGAAGAATTATTCCTTAACCACGACGAATTTCTTGATAATGAAATTTATTGGTTTGATATTGACTTAAGTGATTAATATTTAAAGGATTAAAAGATATAATGAAGCTCTTTCTACACTTCTTCTCTCAAAAGTTCTTAATCAGCTTTATAAAGGCAACTCCTTTAAATGCGGACATGCACGTGCTCATACTTCAGAAAGTCATTAATGATCTTATCACAAAGGACACACTTTATAAAGATCTATTTGAATATATGTCATGGTATGCTGATCAAATTCCTGATTATTGATGTAGCATGGATCCACCCTGGCAAACAGCCAGAAGACATGGCAGAGGAGGACGAAGTCAAAACTCTTCATATTACGGAGGACGAACAAACCCTACTTATTTTGGTAATAGAAATAATTCTGCATATAGCTCTACAAGTTCTAATTTTCTAGTATTACAACACGGAAATAGGACTTTGGTCAATTCAAAAATTCTCCAGGAAGGATCATCATCAAAAACACAGAATATTGGTTCCTCAATTCATTTGGAAGATATTCCAGAAGACCATCCTTTGTACAAACAACTTCAATCTTATATATCCAATCAGCAAAAAACTGCAGATTCATTTGCATCTATAGTCCAAGAAAACTCCGAAAATAAACCCACATATGAGAAATTGGATGTTAGAGAACTCATCCTACTTATTGAAAATCCGCATATTCCTCGACAAGAAAATTCTGAAGAAGCTTGGCGATTACTTCAAAAATACTTGACTACGAATGTTTATTTCACAGGAGAATCATATAAAACACGAACTTTTTATGAAAATATTTTGGTTCAGACATTCAGTGCAGATTTTGAGCACAGTCCAATGGGAGACACTACCCCAGGTGCACATGGATACTCCAAGATAATTATTAAAAAATTTATTTCTATTGAAGAATGGGGAATTTCATCCATGACTCAAGAAACAATGCCTATGGGACCAATGGGACAGTCTCAGATAAATTTCACATATTGGGATTATATTAAGGCATTTTCTCAAGTTTTATATTATAATAACATTAAACACAAACATACTAGGTTTATAAAAATCTATGTCAAGGTCTTTGATAAACCCATTCCCAATTGGTTTGTACAATGGTGGACTTACCACGGATCTACCGTTAAAATATTTCCTCCAGAATATTCTTCTCTTTATTATACATGGAAAAAATCCTCACCCTTCTTGACTGAATTATACCTTTCTGAACATATTTGTAAAATAGAAACTATTGACCAAATGTATTTCTTTATAGAATTTTCTATCCCTTGGATTCATAGATGGTTGGTTGAAATAGGTTATACTAGCCAACAAATTCCTGCTTTATACAGAGTCTTTTACTACAATTTCTGGGACAAATTAACTCGTGAAGATCCTCATATCCTCATACAAAACTCACATGTGGACATGATCAACGAGAAAATATCATCAAGAAATTGCTGAATATGAACAGACTCCTCAAAAATCTATTTTAGTTGAAGATAAAAGTCTCAATTATGTTTCCAGAAGAATATCAGCTCACGATGGGAACAAAATGGAGATAATAGAACAATACTGAGCAGAAGTACGAAATAAATTACTCCAAACAGTGGATCAAAACTCAAATACATCAATGAAAAGTGATGAAGTAAACATTGAAGATATCACAGAGTCCCAACCTCCAGAAGTGATGGGCGAAACAGAAGAAGTGATTGAAAAAACTGCAACCTTTATTAGAAAATGGAAAGGCAAAGACTAGGCGGGACCCAACAGCAAAATTATTAAAAACTTTACTATGCACAGGGACCCACATATTACTGTGCAAAATGCTTTTCTTTTCTATTTAAAGCTACCTCATTCAGTTGTAAGAGGAGCAAGTTTTTCTTTTTATTTTTTATCTCTAAAATACTCTCCCTTCTCTCTAAGATCTTTCCTCTTCTACAATATATCTCGGAGATAAATAAGAAGGTAATAGCCACTGTTTGTTAATATTTTTAGGCCTTGCTTCCGGCTATTAAGGTACATATTACTTTCTTATTTGTGTGCATTTAATACAACTTCTACCCTCGTTCAGCCGTGACTATGTCCAGCTAAAAGATTTCTTATATCTATGTTGAAGGTCTAACTTCGCTTACATATTAACTATAAAAGATCCAAACTCTATCAAAATATAAAGAAATTTTTCTATAGTTTTTGACTTGGTTCCGAAATGGTGGTACAGTTGAGTTCAATACACTTATGTTAGCTTTGTCTTTGTGACTTCGTCTAGTAAGTTGTGCCTCTTTAGCCCGTTGTACTAATACGAAAAGGGCGACTTCTACACAATTAAAACTTCTAGACACATGGGTTTAACATAAGGTTATTAAATCTCTGGCAGGCCCCTTGTTTGGATAAAAGATTTCATACAGTCATTAAACTATTTGAAATTCTTTTATGTTTTAGTTGGTGTTTTGGTTCGGTTTTCCGACTTTGGCTTAATCCGATATTGTTACATGGTCTGGCAGGCTGAGCGGCATACCCCAGCCTAATGAGATCCTGTTAATGGTATCAGAGCCTAGGAACTTTCATAGTAATTATGTTAAGTGTAGTGAAGTTTTCAGTGTAGGTATAAGGTTTTTTTTAATCATGAATATGGGAGAAGTCAGTACTAAGAGTACAAAACTCGAAGAGGTAGATTTACCTCAAGATATAGATTTATTAAATAAATGGACGATTCCAAAAGTTGAATTAAAAACCATATATGAATATGGATTTTTTGATAAAATATTATATTATATTATATTATATTTACAGGGATCTCTTAGGCTGGGGTATGCCACTCAGCCTACCAGACCATATAATAATATCGGATTAGACCAACCGAAATAGAAAAGAATCTTAAGTAATTTTATGACTATATGGACGATTCTTTTACTCAAACATGGGGCCTGTCAGAGATTTAATAACCTTATGTTGAACCGGCATGTCTAGAAGTTCTAATTGTGCGGAAATTCGCCCTTTTCTCATCAATACGGGCTAGAGAGGCACAACTTACTAGACGGCGTCACAGAGACAAGGTTAACATAAGTCTATTGAACTCGACTGTACCTCCATTTTGGAACCAAGTCAAGAAATTAAAAAGATTCTTTCATATTTTGATAGAGTCTGGAGCTTTCATAGTTAACATGTCAGCGAAGTTAGATCTTCAGCATAGATATAAGATACTGTTCAGCCGGACATAGTCACGGCCAGATTATGGTAGAAGTTTTATTTGAATAACTATAATAAGTAAAAAGATATGTACCTGATTAGCCGAGAACTCAACTAGTAAACAAGTAGCTTCTTCTTTATTTAATTCTTGAATATTTTACAAAGAGAGAGAGAGAGAGTTTGGGAAAAATAAAGGAGAGTAGTTCTGCCCTCTTGCCTCTTCTCAAGAATGAGGCACCTTTAAATAATAAAAAAAAGAATCTTGCACAGTAATAGATGGGTCCCTGTGCACAGTGTTTTTACTATTACAGAGAGGAATTTATTACAATTATATCTTATCCATCAGTCATATGTTGTCTTTGCCTTTCCATTTCTTGATAAATGCTTCAGATTTTTCAAGTTCTTCTTCTTCTAGTAGAATTTTCGAAGGTTGTGCATCAGTAATATCTTCAGTATTTGTTTCGGTACTATTCATTGATACGTCTGAATTTTGCTCAACAGTTTGCAGTAATTTATCCCTGACCTCTGATAAATATTCTTCGATCATTTGCATTTTATTGCCGCCATGTGCAGATATTCTTCGGGAAACATAGTTAAGACTTTTTTCTTCGACCAAAATTGATTTTTTGGGAGTTTTTTCATATTCAGCAATTTTCTTGACTATTTCCTCCCGTTGGTCATGACCATAGGGGATTTTAGTCTCTGGATCTTTCCGAAGCAATTTGACCCAAAAATTACAATAAAATATTCGGTATAAGGCAGGAATTTGCTGAGTATCATAGCCTATTTCTATGGACCAGCGATGGATCCAAGGGATAGAGAATTCTATATAGAAATACATCTGATCGATAGTATTGATTTTACTAATATGATCTGAAAGATATAATTCGGTTAAGAAAGGAGAAGACTTTTTCCATGAGGAATATAAAGAAGAATATTCTAGAGGTAATATTTTGACCGTAGGTCCATGCTGAGACCACCATTGAATAAACCAGTTTGGGATAGGTTTTTCAAATACTTTAGCACAAATTTTTATGAACCAAGTGTGTTTGTGCTTATAATTATTATAACATAAGACTTGAGAAAAGGCTTTAATATAATCCCAGTAAGTAAAATTGGCAAGGGTTTGGCCCATTGGCCCCATTGGCATAGAGCGTTGAGTCATTGATGAAATTCCCCATTCTTCAATAGGAATAAGTTTTTTAATTACCATTTTGGAGTATCCATGAACTCCTGGGGTAGTTTCTCCTAGGGGACTGTGATCAAAGGTTGCACTGAAAGTTTGCACTAATATGTGTTCATAATAAGTCCGAGTTTTGTATGATTCGCCAGTAAAATATACATTGGCAGTAAGGTAATTTTTGAGTAGTCTCCATGCTTCTTCAGAATTTTCTTGCCCGGGAATATGCTGATTTTCAATATATAATATAAGCTCTCTAGTATCCAGTTTTTCATATGAAGGCTTATCTTCAGAATTTTCTTGAACTATGGACGCAAAAGAATCTGCAGTGTTTTGTTGATCTGATAAATAAGATTGCAGTTATTTGTATAATGGATGATTTTCAGGAATGTCTTCTAAATAGACAGAAGAACCAATATTCAGAGCTTTTGATGAGGATGATACATCACCATGAATTTTTGAATTGATCAAAGTTCTATTCCCTTGTTGTAAAACAGGAAAATTAGAACTTGCAGAGCTATATGCAGAATTTTGTCGATCAAAATATGAAGGGTTTGTTCTTCCACCTCGATATGAAGAATTTTGATTTCTTCCACCTCGTCCTCTACCTTTGGCGATTTGCCAAGGAGGATCCATACTACATTAATTCAGAAATTGGATCAGGAATTGGATCAGCATACCATGACAGATATTCGATGAGATCTTCATAAAGTGTATCTTTTGTAATAAGATCGTCAATAACTTTCCGTAATATGAGCATGTGTAAATCCATATTCAGAGGAACGGCCTTTATAAAGGTGAGTAAGAACTTTGCAGAGAAGAAGTGTAGAAAGAATTTCATTATATCTGTAAACATTAATTACTTAAGTAAATGTCAAACCAATAGATTTCGTCATCAATGAATTCATTGTGATTTGCAAAAAATTCTTCTTCTATTAAGCGATGAATTAGAGTTTCTAAGATGAGAAAATGAATATCTTCATTTAAAGGAAATGCATTTGATAATAGTTATTACAGTGTTTTCAGAGAGGAAATATGTGTAAAAACTCATATAAGGTATTCTCTAGATAAAAAATAAGGCAAAGAATTTTCACTACCTTTTTTATATTGTATTTCATAATCAAACGGGGCTAATTGAGCTTGCCATCGCGCAAATATTAATTTAGAAGCATCATGTTTGAAGTCTTTATTAAACATAAATTTGACTGATTGAGCATCAGTACGAATTATAAATTTTTGGTTATACAAATCATCTTGGAATTTTAAAACACATTTTACAATAGTTAGCATTTCATGGGCTACCGTGGCGTATTTTTTCTGACTTTCCGTCCATTTACCAGAATAAAATCGAATCAAACATTCGGTCTTCGTATGGGGATTAACTTGTTTAAGTATTCCGTAATAGCCGATATTTGAAGCGTCAGTTTCAACGATTTTTAACCAGTTAGGGTTTGCAAGAGAAGTACAAGGAAGGGTTTGAACTCTATTTTTTATTAATTTTACTAAATCAGTATGTGCTTGAGTCCAAGGAGTTTTGTGATCCTTTTTTAGTCTATCATATAAAGGAGCTAAGTCTCTAGACAAATTTTTATAAAAAGGGGAAATATAGTTAAGACTACCGAGGAACCTTTGAAGCTGTTTTTTATCAGTAATAACATCGGGAAATTTTTTAGCAAATTCTAGAACTCGTTGTATAGGTTCAATAGAACCTTGAAAAATATTATGTTCTAAAAATCTAATGTTTGTCTGAAATAAACTTATCTTAGGTTTAGAGATAACTAAACCATTTTGAATAATTACTTTTTTAAACGTATGTAAATGTTTAAAATGAGATTCGAGGGTTTTTGAAAATACTAAGATATCATCAATATAGACAATGATGAAGTCCATATAGGGATTGAAAATATCATTCATAATCTTTTGAAATTCGGAAGGAGCATTCTTTAAACCAAATGGCATGACATTCCATTCATACTGTCCGAAAGGAACATTAAAAGCAGTTCTATAAGTATGATTTTTATCGATTTGAATTTGCCAATATCCAGATTTTAAATCAAATTTAGAAAATATATTAGCATCATATAATCGAGAAAGTAAGTCTCTTTTATTCGGTATAGGGTATCGAATCCATTTTAAAACTTTATTTAGAGGTTTATAGTTTATAACTAGTCGAGGTTTTCCTCGTTCCTTTTCAGCAGCATTATTGACATAAAAAGCGGTACAAGACCAAGGAGATTTTGAGGGTTTTATAAGACCCTTTTGTAGAAGATTATCAATTTCTGTCTTACAGAACTCTACTAATTCTGTATTCATTTGATAGGGTCGAGATTTTGTAGGAATCTTTTCTTCACTGAAGTCATCTTCATAAGGAAGAGAAACAATATGCTTCTTTCGATTCCAGAAAGCATTTGGATGATCCGCGCAAATATCCAGAATCAATTGATTAGAAATCATTTTTATTTTTTCTTGGACTTTTACTGATTTTAAAGTATCAAAGATGTGAATACTCATTAATTCTAATTGTAAGAAATTAAGTTGATTTTGTTTCATATTGATAAGGGTATTTATATCTCTGGTTACAGGATGAGTAACAAAAGGATAAGAAATTTGTTTGTCCTTGTAAGTAGCCTTAAAACCATTTGCATCAATATGAGTATACGGATAAATAGCATTTATAAATGGTGTTCCTAAAATAATAGGAGGATAAAGCTGATTTTTTACTAAAAAGAAGAAATGTGGAATACAAACTCTGTCTCGGCAGATATGAGTATTTGGCAATTTACAATTGATATCAAGAGCATGACCAGATGCAGATTTTATTATATGAGTGGTTTTTTTCAAAATACCTGGTTGGGATTAATCCTTCTTGAATACAACTAACATCAGCACCACTATCAATCATAGCAATATTGGTAACAGAAAATTCCTTATTTATCAAAATAGTGCAGTTTATATACCACTTATGAGCAGTAACAATTTGCATCATTCCCAAGAAATAATCTTTTTTCAAATCTTCTGCTGGACTGAATTTATCAATTTCAGAATTTTCGGAGTGTTCAAAATCTTTTTCTTTTCCATTTTCTAGCCAAATCAGTGCGCTATAGCGCACAGTTTCGGGTGGGGTCTGGGCATGTCGTGGGCCCAAAATTGATCGAGGCTTGTCAGAGAGGCTGAGAAGCGGCCTAGTATGGGCCTTTGGGGTGGGGTAAGCCATTTGGGTGGTCAAAAGGGCAAAACGGTGCCAACGAGGCATTTTTGGGCCAAATCAGTGTGCTAAAATCCACAGTTTCGGGGGTGGGCCCGGGGTTAGGGCATTCCATAGGCCAAAATTGTCTGGGGCATACCACGGAGGCTGGGGAGCGACCTAGTGTGGGACTTTGGGGTGGGTGGGGCTATTTGGTGGTCAAACCGGTAAAACTGCGCAATTGGGGCAATTTTGGACCAAATCGATGTACTATAGCATATGGTTCTGGGGGGGGCCCAGGTTCTGAGAATATCATAGGCCCGAAATAGATCGGGACATGCCAGGGAGACTTGGGAGTGGCCTAGTGTGGGACGTTGGGGCTGATGGGACTATTTGGATGGTCAAACGAGCAAAAACGGCACAAATGGGGCATTGTCGAAATAAATCAGTGTGCTACAACCCATGGTTCCGGGGGTGGGCCCGAGGTCCAGGCGTGTCACGGTTCGAAATTTAACCAAGACATGCCAAAGAGGTTGGGGAGCAGCCTAGTGTGGGCTTTAGGGGAGGACGGGGCTATTTGGTTGGTCAAACGGGTAAAACGGCATAAACGAGAAGTTTTTAGGCCAAATCGGTGTGCTATAGCCCACGGTTCCATAGATAGGTCCGAGGTCCGGGTGTGTCGTTGGCCTAAAATCGATTGGGGCATGCTAGGGAGGCTGGGTAGCAGCCTAATATGGGCCTTTGGGGTAGGCAGGACCATTTGGGTGGTCAAACAGGCGAAATGGCTCAAATGGGATATTTTTTTGCCAAATCAATATTCTATAGCCCACGGTTCTAAGGGTGGGCCCGGGATCCGAGCATATCATGGGCCCAAAATTGTTTGGGTCATACCAGAGAGGCTGAAGAGGGGCCTAGTGGGGTCCATTGGGGTGGCCGAGGTAGTTTAGGAGGTCAAATGGGCGAAACAACATGAACGGGGCATTTTTGAGCAAAATCGATGTGTCATAGGCCATCGTTTCGGGGGTGTGCCCGGGGTTTGGGAATGTCATGGGCCCAAAATTGATCGAGGCATTCCAGGGAGGCTAGAAAGAAGCCTAGTGTGGGCCTTTGGGGTGGGTGGGGCGATTTGGATGTTCAAATAGGTGAAACTATGCGAACAGGGCATTTTCGGACCAAATCAGTGGACTATAACCCACGGTTTTGGGGTGGGCCCAGGGTTCGGGCACTCCATAGGCCCAAACTCAATCGGGGCGAACTAGGAAACAGGGAAGTGGCCTAGTGTGAGACTTTAGGGGTACGCGGGGCCATTTAGTTGTGAAACGGCGTGAACACGGCATTTTCGAGCAAAATTAGTATGGTATAGACCATGGTTTTAGGGGTGGTCCCGATGTCCGGGTGTAACGTGGACCCAAAATTATCTGGGGCATGTCTGGGATGGTCAAACAGGCAAAATAACATGAATGGAGTATTTTAGGGCCAAATCAGTGTACTATAGCCCACAGTTTTGAATATAGGCACGGGGTTCGGGCGTGTCGTGGGCCCAAAATTGATTGGGGCATGCCAGAGAGGCTGGGGAGCGACCTAGTGTGAGCCTTTGGAATTGGATGGGCTATTTGGGTGGTCAAACGAGTGAAATAGCATGAATGAGGTATTTTCGGGCCAAATCGGTGTGTTATAGCCCACGGTTCTCGGGTAGGCCCAACGTATAGGCATTTCATAGGCCTAAAATTGATTGGGGCATGTCAGAGAGGCCGGGAAGCAACCTAATATGGGCCTTTGAGGTGAGCGGGGCCATTTTGGTGGTCAAACAAGCAAAACGGCGCGAACGGGGCATTTTTGGGCCAAATTGGCGTGCTATTGCCCACGGTTCCGGGGGTGGTCCCGGGGTCCGACGTGTCATAGTGCCAAAATTGATTGGGGCGAGCTAGGGAGGATAGAAAGCAACCTAGTGAGGCCCTTTGGGGTGAGCGAGGATATTTAGGTGGTCAAATAGGAAAAACGGCGCAAATGAGGCATTTTTAGGCCAAATCAATGTGCTATAACCCACTGTTCTGGGGTTGGGCCCTGGGTACGAGCGTTTTGTGTGCCTAAAATCAATAGGGGCATGCCAGGGAGGCTGGGTAGTGTCCTAGTATGGGCCTTTGTGGTAGGAAAGGACATTTGTGTGGTTAAACGGGAGAAATAATGCGAACAGGGTATTTTCGAGCCAAATGGTGTGCTATAGCCCATGGTTCTGGGGGTGAGCCAATTTTGGGCATGCCGTATGCCTAAAATTGATCAGGGTATGCCAGGGAGGCTGGAAGCAGCCTGGTGTGGGCCTTTAGGGTGGGTGGAGCCATTCGGGTGGTCAAACGGGTGAAGTGGTGCAAACGGGCCATTTTCAGGCCAAATTGGTGTGCTAATCCCATAGTTCCAAGGGTGGGCCTACTTTTCGGGCATTCTGTAGGCTCGAAATTGATCGGGACATGCCATAGAGGCTGGGTAGAGACCTAATATAGGCCTTTGGAGTGGGCAGGGCCATTTGGGTGGTTAAATGGGTGAAACGAGGCGAACATGGCATTTTCATGCTAAATCGGTGTGTTATAGCCTACAGTTCCAGTGGTGGAATCGGGGTACGAACGTGTCGTATGCCCAAAATCGACTGGGGTATTTCAGGGAGGCTGTGGAGTGACCAAGTGTGGGCCTTTGGGGTAGGAGGGGCGATTTGGATGGTCAAACGGGCAAAATGGTGCGAACGAAACATTTTTAGGCTAAATCGGTGTGCTATTACTCACGATTCTGAGGTGGGCTTGGGGTCCTAGCATGCTGTGGGCCCAAAATTGATTGGGGGCATGCCAGAGAGGCTGAGGAGCAGCCTAGTGTGGGCCTTTGGGGAGGAAGGGGCCATTTGGGTGGTAAAATGGGCAAAACAGCGTGCACAGGGCATTTTCAGGCTAAATCGGTATGCTATAGTCCATGGTTTCGGGGGTGGGCTCAGAGTTTGGGCATGACGTGGGCCCAAAATTGACCGGGGCATGCTAGAGAGGCTGAAGGTCAGCCTAGTATGGGCCTTTAGGTTCGGCGGGGCTATTTGGGTAGTCAAATGGGGGAAATAGCCTAAACGGGGCATTTTTAGGGCAAATCAGTGTGCTATAGCCCACAATTCTAGGGGTGGGCCCAGGGTCTGAGTGTATCGTGGGTCTAAAATCAATCGGAGCATGCCAGGGAGGCTGGGGAGTGGCCTAATATGGTCTTTTGGGGTAGGCAGAGATATTTGGTCGGTCAAATGGGCAAAATAGTTCAAACGGGGCATTTTCGAGCCAAATTGGTGCGCTATAGCCCATGGTTCCGGGGATGGGCCCTGGATCAGAGTGTGTCATTGGCCCAAAATCGATCGAGGCATACAAGAGAGGCTGGGTAGTGTCCTGGTAAGGGCATTTTGGGTGGGTGGGGTAATTTAGGTGGTCAAACAGGCAAAATAGCATAAAAGGCTCATTTTCGAGCTAAATTGGTGTGCTATAGGCCGCTGTTCTGGGTGGGCCCGGGTTTCGAGCGTGCCGTAGGTCTAAAATTGATTGGGGCATGTCACGGAGGTTAGGGAGCAACCTAGTATGGGCCTTTGGGGTGGGCCTTTAGGGTGGGCGGAGCCATTTGGGTAGTCAAGCGGTAGAAACGACCCAAATAGGGGATTTTTGGGCCAAATCGGAGTGCCATTACCCACGGTTCCTGGGATTTTAGTGTACAATCGCCCACAATTTTGGGGGTGGGCCAGGGATCCGAGTATGTTGCAGGCCCAAAATTGTTTAGGGAATTCCAAGGAGACCGAAGACCAGCTGCGTGAGGGCCTTAGGGGTGGGAAGGTCTATTTGGGTGGTCAAACAGGCAAAACGGCACAAACAGGGCATTTTTAGGTCAAATTAGTCTGTTATAGCCCATGGTTTCGGGGTGGCCCGGGGTCCGGCATGCCGTGGGCCTAAAATCGACCCAAACATACTAGGGAGGCTAGGGAGCGGCCTAGTGTGGGCCTTTGGGGTGGGAAGAGCCATTTGGGTTGTTAAACGGGCGAAACAGCACGAATGAGGTAATTTTTGGCCAAATCGATGTTCTGTAGCCCACGATTCTGAGGGTGGGCCCGAGGTTAGGGCGTGTTGTAGGCCTAAAATTGACCGAGACATGCTAGGGAGGCTGGGGAGCAGCCTAGTATGAGCCTTTGAGGTGGGCAGGGCTATTTGGGTGGTTAAACAGGAGAAACAGCATAAGCGGGGCATTTTTGGGCCAAATCGATGTGCTATAGCCCACGGTTCCAGGGGTAGGCCTGGGTTAGGGCATGCCATAGGCTCAAAATCGACAGGGGTGTACCAGTAAGGATGGGGAATGGCCTAGTATAGGCCTTTGGGCTGGGCTGGGCTATTTAGGTGGTCAAACGAGCAAACCAACGTGAACGGAGCATTTTTAGGCCAAATCGTTATGCTATATCCCACGGTTCCATGAGTGGCTCTGAGGTTCGGGCGTGCCATGTGTCCAAAATTTATCGGGATAAGCTACGAAGGCTGGGGAGCAACCTAGTATGGGCCTTTAGGGTGGGAGGGGCCATTTAGTTGGTATAACAGGCGAAACGATATGAACGAGGCATTTTTTAGCTAAATTAATGTGCTATAGCCCACGATTTCGGGGGTGGACCTGGGGCCCGAGTGTGCCGTTGGCCCAAAATCAATTGGGGCATGCTAGAGAGGCTTGAGAACGGCCTAGTGTAGGATTTTGGGGTAGGTGGGGCCATTTTGATTGTCAAACTGGCGAAAATAATGCGGTATTTTTAGGCCAAATTGGTGTGTTATAGCCCACAATTTTAGGGGTAGGCTCGGGGTATGGGTGTGCCATGGGTCCAAAATAATTGGGGCATGCCAGGGAGGCTGAGAAGTGTCCTAGTATTGTCCTTTAGGGTGCGCGGGGCCATTTGTGTGGTCAAACGGGCAAAACAGCGTGAATGGGGCATTTTCGAGCCAGATCACTGTGCTATAGCCCAGGTTCTAGGGGTGGGTTCGGGGTCTGGGCTTATCGTAGGCCCAAAATTGATCAAGGTGTGCTAGGGAGGCTGGAGAGCGGCCTAATGTGGAAGTTTGGGATGGGAGGGGCCTTTTGGATGTTCAAACGGGCGAAATGGCGCAAATGGGACATTTTTGGGCCAAATCGGTGTGTTATATCTCATGACTCTGGTGGTGGGCCTAGGGTTCAAGCATGTTGTAGGCCTAAAATTGATCGGGGCTTGCTAGGGAGACTGGGGAATGGCCTAGTGAGGCTTTTGGGGTGGGCGGGGCTATTTGGGTGGTCGAACAGGCAAAATAGAATGAATGGGCCATTTTTTAGCTCAATCAGTGTGATATAGCCCACGGCTCCAAGGGTGTGCCCGAGGGCCGAGTATGCCCTAGGTCAAAATTGACCGGGGTATGCTAGGGAGGCTGGGAAGAGGCCTAGTATGGGACTTTGGGGTGGGAGAGACCAGTTCGACGGTCAAACATGTGAAACGACGTGAATAAGGCATTTTCGGGCCAAATTGGTGTGTTATAGCCCACAGTTTCGGTGGTTTGCCTGAGGTCCAGGCGTGTCGTGGGACCAAAATCAATTGAGGCGTGCCAAGGAAGCTAGAGAACGTCCTAGTGTATGGCTTTTATGTGGGCGGGGCCATTTGGGTGGTCAAACGGGCAAAACGGCTTGAACGGGACATTTTTGGGCTAAATCTGTGTCCTATAGCCCACGATTCCGGGGATGTGCCCAGATTTCGGGTATGTCGTGGGCCTAAATCTACTGGGGTGTTCCAGGGAGGCTTGGGAGTAGCGTAATATAGGCCTTTAGGGTGGGCAATGCTATTTGGGGGTCAAATGAAAGAAACAATGCGAACAGGACATTTTCGGGCCAAATCGATGTGCTATAGCTCACGGTTCTGGGGTGGGCTCAGGGCTTGAGCATGTCGTGGGCCTAAAATTGATTGAGGTGTGCTTAGGAGGCTGGGAAACGACCTAGTATGGGCCTTTGGGTTGGGCAGATCCATTTGGGTGGTCGAACGAGCAAAATATCGGGAATGAGGCATTTTCAAGCCAAATTAGTATGCTATAGCCCATGGTTCCAAGGGTGGGCCTAGGATTCGGGTGTGCTATGGGTCCAAAATCGATCGGGGCATGCAGGGAGGCTCGGGAACGGCCTAGTGTGTGCTTTTGGGGTGGGCGGGGCCATTTGGTTGGTCAAACGGGCGAAACGGCGTGAACGGGACATTTTCGAGGCATATCTGTATGCTATAGCCCACGGTATCGGCGGTGGGCCTCGGGTTCAGGCGTGGAGTTGGCCCAAACTCGATCAGGACATACCAGAGAGGCTGGAGTGAGGCCTAGTGTGGGCCTTTGGGGTGGGCGGGGCCATTTGGGTGGTCAAACGAGCGAAACAATGTTAACGGACATTTTTTAGTCAAATCAGTTTGCTGTAGCCCATGGTTTTAGGAGTGGGCTCGAGGTTTGGGCATTCCATGGGCCCAAAATTGATTGGGGCTTGCCAGGGAGGCTGGGGAACATCTGTAATATGAGGACTTCAATGTATCAAATGGTTATGTAAAAATTCTATTTCTAGAGTTAGAAAGAGTTGTTAGGAAAACTAGCTACTGATTGTAACGTAAATCATTTTTAGTAGGGTTGTTTTCCAAATTTACTAGTACTAGTGATAGTTTATCTGAGTTCAATTGGTTGAGTTTTACCCAAGCTGTATTGTGTTCATACACACTTGGTGATTAATAAAAATCTTTAATTACCAATAAAATAATAATTTCTAAACCTGAACTAAGCTATATGTCGGGCAACCGTTACAGGAAACACAACTAACCCACAGTACATCACTACCGGTGTCTATTTGTACATAGAAGTCCTTTGGAGGGGAACCCAACCAAACTCTTGTAAAATAAATCCTAAAAACAATATTATGTAGTTTACGCGCTACTTGAGAAATCATAAATAAAATGATTGATTTTATCAATTTATCTTTCATTTATGTTAGTAAAAAGTCTCAAGTAGATTCAATACAATTAATTTTTGTGTACATCACATGTGCATCTCGTGTGTCACACGTGCATCTGATTCGATGTACGTGCATCTCGTGCGATGAACGGGCATCTTGTGTGAATTTTGTGTGACATACGTGCATTTATTGTCAATTAATAAAAATATTTTAAAATCACATCAATATTATTTTTAAACATGTGTATTAGTATATTATCATTGTGAACTATCTTCTAGCTTATTTTAATAACTTTTTATTAAAAATGTATATCTAAACAACTAACTTCCCAAATAGTAATATTGAAAATGAGCCTCCAAAATTTAATTTTACTTTTTCCTCAAAATTTCTCTTCAAAATTTAACAATACATTAAATTGTTTCTTAAAAATAATATATATAAATCATATTTCTAAAAAAATAGGTCCAAAAAATGTTTCAAGTTTCTAAAATCAACTTATTTTAGTAAGTGCTTTTTTAAGAAGTACTTTTCAAAAAAAGTACTTTTGATGAGAAATAGTTTATGTTTGATCAATAAATTTAAAAACACTTTTGAGTAGCAATTAGAGTTTGACCAAAGTTCTTAAAAGGGTTTGTAAGTGTATTTTTTCCAAAAATATTTTTCCCGTTGAGTTAGACTCATTAGTTTCATTTGTATATGTGTATCAAATTTCACGCTTTGATAGTCAAACAAAATGAACTTGGTTAAATGTATCTTTAATAATTTCAACATTGGGAAATTTTTCTCCATGCTACACCATATCGGAAAATCAACCAATTTATGCATGTTCTATTTACTTGAGCAAAAAGAAAGTAGAAATTTCACAATTACAACAACAATAATAACATACTCAGTATACTTTCTCAAAGTGATTTTGAGAAGGTAAGTATACACAGTCCATACCGCTACCTCCGAAGTGAGATAGGAAAGTTGTTTCTGATAGATCACCAACTCAAGACAAAAAATAGTCCATAAAAGGAATAGTACAGGCATAAGAAACAACAGGTATTTACACAATAAAACTATATTATTGTTATAAAACAAGAAAGAATAAAGAAGAAGAGTAGAGAGACTAGAGAGAGTAATAAAGAAGAAGAGTAGAGAGACTAGAGAGAGTGATTCTTATTTCTTCTCTTGAGGGATGAGAGATCATAAGATTGTAAATACAATGGACAAAACCCCTCTATTTATAGGGGAAATTTACTCCTAGTCTGAGTAAAAGACGGATGTTTCAAATCCTAATAGATATCAAAGTAGATCTTGATAGACATTCACTATAATGTAAATACATTTATAACACTCTCCCTTGAATGACTAATTGGTAGATAATGTGCCTCGTTAAAACCTTACTAGAAAAAACCCAGTAGGAAAAAAAACTAGTGAAGGCAAAAGAGTACACGTCTCTAATAATACGCATTTCGGCTGCCTTATTAAAAACCTTACAAGGGAAACCCAATGGGATAAAACCTCATAAGGGAAAAAGAGTACAACGCGTATTAACTCCCCCTAATGAGAACATCCTTGACCTTTGCATCTCGATCTTATGCAGCATCTTCTTGAAAGTTGAAATTGAAGAAGATTTGGTGAATAAATCAATCACATTGTCAGTTGAACGAATCTGTTGCACGTTAATATCATCATTCTTTTTTAGCTCATGTATGTAGAAAAGCTTTGGCAAAATGTTCTTCGTTCTATCTCCATTTATGAACCCTCCCTTAAGATGTCTATGTATGCTGAATTATCTCTGTATAAAATCGTGGGTAGATTGTCATATTTCACACCACATTTTTCTTGAATGAGATGTATCATGGACCTCAACCATACACATTCTCGGCTTGCTTCATGAATAGCTATTATCTCAGCATGATTCGATGAAGTGGCTACGATAGACTGCTTTGTATATCTCCAAGATATGGCAGTACCACCACATATGAACACATAGCCTATTTGAGACCGAGCTTTATGCGGGTCAGATAAGTATCCAACATCAGCATGACCAATAAGATCGGGACTGCAATCTTTAGAATAAAACAAGCTCATGTGTTTTATCCCATTTTGATGTCTCATAGTAGGAGCAAAAATATACCTTGCTAACAAATCGACTAAAAAAGCTATAGGCCTTGTAGTATTTGCAAGGTATATGAGTTCATCAATTGCACTAAGATATGGTACTTCATAACCAATCCAATTCGATATATTTTGAATTTCAGCAAATAATCTATTGCTTTGAAAACTCTCCAAGAGTTCCAATGATGTTCAAGCAATAAGCTTATACAATATAAGGAATATAAATAAGTTTACCAGAAACTTTTATATGCTTCAAGCAGTTTGAATCCTTAAAAGTTTTCACATAAGTTTTTTCAAGTGAAAATATTCAACATTTCATGAGTGACATCTTTAAGTGTCTGGACTACAAATCAAATAAGTTTTACGCTTACCAAAATGGATCCTTTCATGTCACTTGATAAATGTTTCTATGTCAACATGCTTAAATAAATGTAGAATTCAGATCCTCGTAATCTTTTACAATATTGTGCCAATATTATGTCAAAGATATTGATGATATATTATTTTATATCGGTTCACAATGCGACATAACATTTTGAGATCTCATCACTTTATTATTTTCAGGTACGTGAACCTCTTATATGGTTTCATGAAGTGGTATGTCGTAGGCTCTTCAAGAGCTCATTGTCTTCTTATTATGATTATTTGCTCCTTATTTTTCAAGGACTATTTTATTTAGAACCGATCAGTCTACCACGCTTCACGCATGCATAGACTTTGTCCTTTAGGAACACAAAATAAAAGCACTTGCGCTTAATCTGAGATGCTTTCAGCATTTGACTTGAATTATCTTTTGGATAAGGACATGGTGATAATTCCTAAAATATTTCATAGCGCTTATAATCTCTCCCTTATATTAGGAAAACTAACATACATCCTCTACTTCTTTGAGGAATCCATCTTTGTACATTATGGTATATTCATTAATCGTATACCGCACATCAAAATTATTAGATGCAATAATTGGTTCCCGACCTTGAACCAATTAAGAGGGAAGAAATAATCATAATTTATTGGTCTAATGCATACAAATGCTATTGCAATATATCATATTTTAGACCAATACATGAAATTTTATTCTCATTAATAATAGTTTAGCTATTTATCGAAGGCATTCAATGCCAAACCATCATCATCAAGATAACTTTCTTGATTGCACAATCTAAAAATTATGTTCTTAACTCAATTTTATTGAGCAATCAACTTTATGAATGTCAAACTGTAGGTTGACAATGAATGTACATGTGATCATCTTATTGATGCATCTTTTCAACATATCACATGATAGATGAACGGGCCCTTATTCACCTTTTATAATATTCAAATTTGAAGGGATCCAATCCCAATATTAATTGGTCCAACCAACTTATCATGAGAACAAATGACATAAACAATTCTTGAAGAATCTTCTAGTTCTTCAATTCATGCACATCTTCGAGATGTCACAATCATTCATATCAATTTATGAACTTTTATTCTAGTAAACTCCAAGTTTACCATGACATATACTTTTTCTTTAGTAAATTTCAGATTTACTATTACATGAATAAATTTCAAATTTACTACTTCAGAAGTAGATTTTAAAATTATTCAGTCTCTTTCGGAGGTGAGTTGTGATATAATCACAATCAAGTGCACGTTTGCATTAATAAGTTTTTCATTCCCCAGGACTGGAATATAACCGTTTCTTAAGTCTATCAAATTTTGATAGATTAGAACCTTTTTCAAAATATTGCTACGTCAGGAGCAAATCGAGGCATACATATGATCTAGAGAATTTTTCTCTAACACATCTTATGATCATAATACGCGTGCGAAAATATCATCACTTTTGATGATCATTATCATATTGTCCCTCCACGCATATATTCGTGAATTCAATCACTTGTCTTCTTTCAGACATATTATACACTGCTACCACATACACCTCAAGAATGAAGTAAGTTGTCATATTTCAAACTTATCATATATTGTTACCATATTCATAGAATGGAGCATATTCAATGGGTCGAATTTCATGACTTTTCAGCCAATACCCATGATTTTGCCTTAGCCATCATAATATCATCAGTACAGTATATTGAGATTCAAACTCAATATCTTATACATACTTTGGCATAAATCACTGGGACTTGAACCCAATATCGTATCATCATGGTGCATCAATGTCTTATCTTTTATTAATGCGATGAAACTTAAGCGCGTCGTTTTACTCAAAACTAATGTCATAATAGGCCATGTATTCTATCAAAAATAAAAAATATGTGAATTTTGATTCATCACGTAAGCGGAAGTAGAAAAATAATAAATAGATACTTAACATTTGTTAAATCATAAATTACTACTATTATAAATAGGAGTACCAATAAAACAAAGTCATGTTCTAATGACTTACAAATAATTAAAGCATTTGAATTTCAACGAAAAGGAAATAAAACCAGTCCAAGAGAATGACAATAAAATTCTCAAGCAATGAAAAAAGAAGAAGAGGAAGTGATACCCATATATGCAGAAATCTTACCTTGATTACTTTATACAATTTTTTTTTCAAGTATAAAGTATCTCTGTAGTAACACATAATGATTTAGTCGTAAGCACCGTTGTTTTCAAGGCCACGTGAACATCTTCTAAGACTCGAAGTATTTATGACATAACCATCTTATCAGTTGGTTAGAGCATCGTGTTGATAACGTGTTATAAAACAAGAAAGAATAAAGAAGAAGAGTGGAGAGAATAGAGAGAGTGATTCTTATTTCTTCTCTTGAGGGATGAGAGATCATAAGATTGTAAATACAATGAACAAAACCCCTCTATTTATAGGGAAAATTTACTCCTAGTCTGAGTAAAAGACGGATGCTTCAAATCTTAATAGATATTAAAGTAGATATTGATAAATCTTGATAGACATTCACTATAATGTAAATACATTTATAACAATTATAATATAAAAGAGAGTTATAGGTAAGATGATGTGACACCTCTCTTTGGTCAAGGATTTTACTTATCTTTTTCTTTTTCTTTTTTGAATTTTTTTCATTCATTTTTTTAATTAATCAATTTATTTACTAATTAAAATACTATCATATTTATTATAATAATTATATCTAATGAGTTACAAGAAACCTCAACCTATTAACATTTTCAACTTAATCTACATGTCTCTTCAACTTCTATTTACTTAATTCATATAGTTAATTAGTCATCCTATAAATAACATCACCTATGAAATTGTTGAATGCTAATTTTCATTTTCTTTTTCTTCTTATAATATAATTACGATGATTATTAGATTGGTATCTTTTGATGATATGATACATATTTTTGTTTATTTGTTATCAAGATTGGTGAGTATGGACATGCACGAGGAGAAAAGTCATGGAACAATCTTTTTATTGATTTAATTTTAGAACAGTCAAAATTTGCTTATTGGTGTTATTTGTGTTTAATAAAAAATTATTTCCATTTCCACTTCTTTTTGATTGTGATATGTCAGCAAAATTCAGATTCAGGTAAGATTTCATGATTACGAGAAGAAAAATTTGTAAGAAGAGAAAAGCAGAAAAGAGAAATACATTAAAGATTTAAAAAATTACAGAGAGATGAAAAATAAAATCTATATCTATATCTATAATCTATAATCTATAGTATATTAAAAGTGTGAAACCCTTAGAAAACTAATTTGAACTTTTTGCCCTTCATTAAAAAGTTCTTCTATAGACAAAACTGTCTTTTCACTATTTTTTAAATTTATTATTTAATTATTTTTATTATATTAACAAGACTTCCTAAAATATATGAGACTCCTAAAATATATAATAGGAAAATTAATTAATATTTTCCTTTCTACTAAACTTTTAAAAGAAAAATTTTAAAAACAATGATTATAATAAATATATTAAAAAAATAACTTGAGAAAGTTTTTGTATTATAGCTGAATTCCTAAGTTTATGGTAATATTTTTATTGGGTGTTTTCTTGTGCGCGAGACTGTTTCCCCAAATAAAGGGTTCTTATTATTTTTTTTTATTTTTGTTTACGTCAATTTTTCAAAAAAAAAAAGGGGGGGGGGGGGGGGGGGGGGTTGGTTTACTTTTTCTAAAAAAAATATTGGTACTTTTTTATTTTTGTGACTTCTTACAAAAAAATGAAAAATAAAAGGTATATTTGTATTAAACGTGACTTTTCCAAAACAAAATTAAAAAAAAATATTCTAAAATATAGGAAATTTAAAAACCTTACTTAAATATTAACAAGTGTCCGTTTTAATTTCTAATTCCTTCACTTCTATAAAAAGCATTGTAATTTTGAGATTTCTACCTCGACTCTCTTTTCATGTGATATTTTATCTTAGTTATATGATTGATGCTCATCTAACTTGATTCGATTGCATGTCTAGATTGGTGGATGCTTGATTTTCTAACCCTATATATATATCTTCTTTATTTACATTCAAAATCATTCTTTAAGGTCAAATTTTTGCTCAGAAAAGAATTAGTTGGATCAAAAGTCGAAACTTTGTGATCACTATTATATATTTTTTTATAGTTGACAGGTCGTAGATGAATGTCGGTTGGCTTTGAAGAATTTCTTGTGTAAAGGTTAGGTTTAATTGTATTGTTTTGATATCTTTATTAGCTTATTGTTTTATTTTACTTTAAAGATGCTAGATGAATATGGATCGGCTTTGAATTTTCTTTTTCAGGTAAAGGTTTGGTTTAATTGTATTATCGTAATATCTCAATTAGTTTGCTATTTTGTGATAGTTTATAGGTGATAGATAAATGTTGGTCGGCTTTGATGAATTTTTTTATATAAAGGTTAGGTTTAGTTGTATTATTTTCATATCTCTATTATCGTATTATTTTGTTATTATTTACAGGTGGTAGATGAGTGTCAGACGACTTTGAAAAAAAAATAGTGTGTAAAGATTAGATTTAATTATATTATTTTAATGTCTCTATCATTGTATTGTTTTGTTGCAATTTACAGATGGTAGATAAATGTCGATCGACTTTTAAAAATATTTTTGGTAAAGATTAGGTTTAATAAATAAATTCTCCATCTTTACATATTCAGAAGCTATTAAATTTAATTATTGTATTCATTTTTATTATTTAAACAAATATCCTATTTAGTGTAATGTTTGAACTCATTAAAGTAAGGTACACGCACAAGGCGCGTACTCCTAAACTAGTTATATTAAAAGTGTGAAGGCTCTTAAAAATGTTGTTTGGACCTTTTTCCCTTTATTAAAAGTGTTTGTTTTAGACAAAATCGTCTTTTTACTATTTTTCATATTTAAGGGCTAAAAATTAATTAAATATTTATAGTAAAACCTTTCCTTATTAGAAGTCATCAC
This sequence comes from Capsicum annuum, assembly GCF_002878395.1. Classification (NCBI taxonomy): domain Eukaryota; kingdom Viridiplantae; phylum Streptophyta; class Magnoliopsida; order Solanales; family Solanaceae; genus Capsicum; species Capsicum annuum. The sequence goes on along the minus strand of NC_061121.1, from coordinate 231,624,219 downwards.
AATTCATGACAATTAATACTTTTTCATTATTTTAAAATTAATTAAATATTTAAAGTAATTTTTTTATTAGAAGTCATCTGAATTTATGACAACTAACACTTTTTCCATTAGTTTAAAATTATAAATTAACTAAATTTGATTTAAAGGAGATTTTAAAAAATTAGAAATAAATATAAAAGCAGAAAAATTTAACAAAAATATCAAAATTTAAAAATTTTAAAGTACATAAAATATATGTAATTAATCAAAAGTTACACATGTGAGGCACGTGCAGTTAAACTAGTAAGATAAAAAGTGCACACTTTATGTAATTAGATTAGGATTAAATATATAAATAAATAGTTGAGCTCTAAAATTTGTTAAAAATATGCACTAAAATAAATCAAACCTTTTCTACTTTCTTTTAAGAAAAATAAAGTTATTTTTCACCTACATTATATTATATAAAATTAAGTATTTTAGAATATTAAAAATACCTAAGTGATGAAAACTTAAGAAAAATACATGTATAAAATTAAAGGTGAATAATAAAATAAATTAAGATCAGATTTAAATTTTAAAAAAAAATAAAAAAATTTAACAGTCGAAATATATTTAATCCGCGCAAACACTAGTTACCAATAAAATAAAATAATAATTTCCAAACCTTTATGTCAAGCAACCGTCACAGGGAACACAACTAACACACAACACATCACTTCTGGTGTCTATCTGTACAGAGACGTCCTTTGGAGGGGAACCCAACCGAACTCCTATAAAATAAATCCTAAACAAAATCATGTAGTTTACGTGCTACTTGAGAAATTATAAATAAAATGATTAATTTTACGATTTATACTTCATTTATATTAATAAAAGGTCTCAAGTAGATTCAATAAAATTAGTTTTGTGTACATCACATGTGCATCTCGTGTGCCACACGTGCATCTAATGCAATATATTTGCATCTCGTGTGATAAATGGGCATCTTGTGTGAATTTTGTGTGATATACGTGCATTCATTGTCAATTAATTAAAAAAAATAGAGTATAATGAGCCCAAGAAATAATCAAGAAACAAGCTTTACCAAGTACAATTGCCACTAGTCCTAGAAACTTCATTATCTCCTTCATTTCTTTAAAAGAGAAACAAAAAGAGAACTACCCAACTTCCTGATAGAGATATACATGACGTAGAAGAAGTTACATATGTTCAAGAGAAATATGATTACTAAAAGAGCACTAGTATCATGGGAAAAAATGTGTTTGCCATTGGCTGCCGTCAATTGCTCTGTCAGGTTTACTTAGGAGTTCACCAGTCCATGATGTGCTACATTTGTATCATAAAATTCCAACAACTATAAGGTTAAATAATGACAAGTAGGGAAGTAACATACACTATCTAAAACTATAAAGATGAATTATAGCTTACCCAAAAATGACCCGAGCAGATGAGTTTGACATCAAGGAATTTCCTACAATTGTATCAAAGTGCATAAAATCTGCAATATAATATCCTGATGTCCCACAATGATTTTGAGTAGAACAAGATTGCCTCCAACAGCACATCTTAGCTCTGAATATAAGACCGGCCGAGCTGTTGACGAGCTTGATGGATCAAAGAATTCTAAGCGGTTCTATTATACAAAGAAATTTTTTGTCAAACACTATCCTTACAACTGTATGCTCAAAAACCAAGATTTCCTACACCCAAAAAAGAAAAAGAAAACATGGGAATTTCCAGCATGGTTTATAAACTAGGTAATGGAGTGTCTGAAAACTGTTAGTTATTCAATTGTGATAAATGGAGCAACAACAGAACCATTTCAGGCTGCTAAAGTTCTAAGACATATTGAACTGATTTCACGCTTCTTATTTGCGATTTCAATGGAGTATCTATCCATAAGCCTCAAAGAACTCAGCTCAAATAGAAAATTCAAGTATCACCCAAAATGCTCAAAGCTGGGAATCACACACCTCAGTTTTGCCGATTATCTGTTGCTATTTATATGAGGAGATACTAAACTCAGTAGGACTATTGAGGCATACCTTAGAAGTTACATATGGCCAGGAGCAAATATGATTACTAAAAGAGCACTAGTATCATGAGAAAAAATGTGGTTGCCATTGGCTGCCGGTGGTTTTCAATTCATTAATCTCAAAATTTGGAATAAGACTGCACTAAAGTGTTTTGGGACATGGTGCATAAAGAAGACAAGTTGTTGATCAAATGGATACATTCTTATTATATTAAAGGTAGACGACTAGATGATGTTCCTATTCCCAAAACAGCTAGCTGGATGGTAAGAAAAATTGTGGAAGCTGCAGGTTTCCTGAGGCACATCCAAGGCTCACCAAAGGGATCAATAATTTAGAATAGACATATATTTGCTACTCTACAACTCCTTGTGGAAAGTTGGGACCATTGACTTGGAGACATCTTATAGTATCAAATGAGGCAAGGCGAAAAAGAAATTTTTACACTGTGGGTGCTGATGCACGGAAATCCAAATACCACAGAGAGGTTGATCATGTGGGGATGTAATGTTGACCTTATGTGTGTTATGTGTCGCTCTCAACTGGAAACAAAAGACACCTTTATGGGAGAGATGGATCCAAATGATAAATACAAGCAACAACACTAGGACAGATCAACAAAAATGGATAATGAAGAATACTAAGGGAAGTAAGCCCCAAGCTAGGATGTGTAGAGCTTAGCTCGGCAAATTGCATGTGTCTGTAATGTGAGAACTTCAATGTATATCAAATGCTTATTGCAAAAATTCTATTTCTAGAGTTAGAAAGAGTTGTTAAGAAAACTAGCTACTGATTTAAAAGTAGATCATTTGTAGTAGGACTGCTTTCCAAATTTACTGGTACGAGTGATAGTTTATCTTAGATGAGATCAATTGGCTGAGTTGTAGCCAAACTGTGTTTTGTTCATACACACTTGATGATTAATAACAATTTTTAATTACCAATAAAATAAAAATAATAATTTCCAAACCTGAACTAGACTATACGTTGGGCAACCATTATAGGGAACATAGCTAACCCAGAACATCACTTCCAGTGTCTATCTGTACATAGAAGTCTTTGGAGGGGAACCCAACCGAACTCTTGTAAAACAAATCCAAAAAAAATCATGTAGTTCACGCGCTTCTTGAGAAATCATAAATAAGATGATTAATTTTAGAAATTTATCCTTCATTTATATTAATAAAAGGTCTCAAGTATATTCAATAAAATTTGTTTTTGTGTACATCACATGTACATCTCGTATGCCATACGTGCATCTCGTGCGATGAACGGGCATCTTGTATGACATACATGCATCCATTGTCAAATCAAGAAAAATCCAACTTAATAAACCTAAGATCACTAAAGTAAGAAAAAATCAAGAAAACATAAACAAGAATTCCTAAGGCCACAAATCCAACTTAGTACATACAAAATCTACTAATAAACCCAAGAAATAATCAAAGAAACAAGCTTTACCAAATACAACTGCCACTATGTTAGGACATGTTGAGTTTTGATGATAGACATATGAATGAAACATGTTGTAAAAGCTGGTCCATCCAAGTGAGCAAAGCTAAGCTGCAGTAAAGTTATTGATAAGATGACTCTGTGTACAAATAGAAATGGATAATATCTATCAACTCAGAAGTTAAGTGGAATAAGAAGTCCTGCAAAAGAGTCCTAGTCAAGATGAAGGAAAACATGAAATAGTGCAGAAGTTGGGTTGATCAAGGAGTCCAGCAATGAGAGAAGACAGGGCGAAAGAGTCCTATAAAATCTAAGAGAGCAAGAGGCGGCAGCAGCAAGTAGAGGAGTCACTTGATAAGAGTCCTACTTGAGAGAGAAGTAGACATCAAAAAGGACTTTATCACAGATGGCTTAAATACAACAAATGGAATTAAAAAGCCATTCACTAAAGCACTGAAAAGATAATCAACAATCAGCATATCAGTTCACATATCTAAAGAAGAACCTAGTCTCTCACTTAGCAAGTCGTAGACTGTGTGCGGTAGGTAGGTTCTTTGAGTTGTAATGAGTCATTATTCTAGTCTCAGTAATCTATAAACTGAGTTAGGATTTGTGTCTTCAAGTTGGGAAACTCGAAGACTTAGGAACACTTATCTTGGGAAGATTTGTGTTTTTATAGTGATAGGAGTTAGAAGTTTTAATTCCTAGGATACAAGAAGTCTTATAATTCTATTGATTGTTGAGGCTCAAGTATCATAGTGAAGTTGGAGTTAAATCCTAAAGAGGTACAGGTCATATTTTTTTACACCTTTCTTGAGCCGAGTGTTTTTCACGTAAAAATACTCTGTTCTATATTTACTTTTGTGAACCACGTTTACTTACTTGTTCCACAGATAGATAATTAGTAGGGCCCATACTCTAACAAGTGGTATCAAAGCAAGGTTGTCTTAAATAGGGCTAGCACCTAATAAAAGATCAATATGATGAATTCCGCACCTCCTACTAGTCACAGTGAAGGTTAGTCAACTACTAGACCTCCACTTTTTGATAGTTCTCACTTTATCTGGTGGAAGGCAAGGATAGAGATGTTCATTCAAGGTGAAGATTATGAATTATGAGATAGGATTACTGATGGTCCCACTATTCTAATAAAGATGGTTGATGGTGAACAAGTCAAGAAAGTAAGGAGTGAATTTACTCCTGATGATTTGTTGGCTTTGAAGAAAAATGCAAAGGCCAAGAACATCTTGGTATGTGGACTAGGACCTGCTGAATATAACAGGGTATCCACCTGCACTACTGCTAAGAAAATTTGGGATGCACTGGTAAATGCTCATGAAGGCACTTCTCAAGTAAGAAAATTTAGGATCTCTCTCCTTTTCCCTGAGTATGAGGCATTCAAAATAAAGGAAAATAAAACCTTGCATGAAATGATGACAAGGCTTACCACCTTAACAAATGAGCTAACTTCCTTAGGAAAATTCATCTCTGGGGAAGAACAAGTTGAAAAGGTACTGAGGGTATTACTAAATCAAAATAGAATGTTAAGGTGACTGCAATCAGGAAAGCTAATAAGGATCTTGAAGGCATGACTCTGGATGAACTAGTAGGGAACTTAAGTACTTATAAAATGGAAGTTGATGGAGTCAAAGAACGAGCAGCACCTGAGAAAATCGTAGCATTGAAAGCTTCTAATAGTGATGAGGAATTTGAACTTGATAAGGAGCAAGTGGCCTTCATAACTAAGAACTTCAGCAAATTCTTCAAAAAAAAAAGGGAACAGGTACTAAGAAACGTATAGAGGTATGATAGGATCATTATTATACCTCACAGCAAGTAGGCTTGATATTGTATTCAGTTTTGGTCTATGTGCCAGGTTTCAAGCAAAACTCAAAGAATCACATGTAAAATCTGTGAAGAGGATTTTCAGATATTTGAAGGGAACCAGTGATCTTGGCTTATGGTACCCCAAAAGTAGTAATTTTAATTTGGTAGGATACTCAGATGCTGATTATGCAAGATACCTAGTGGACAAGAAAAGCACTACAGGAATGGCATACTTCCTTGGATCATGTTTGATTACCTGGTCCACAAAGAAGCAAAATTCAGTAGCTTTGTCTACTACTAAAGCTGAATATATTGTTGCAGGTTCCTATTGTGCTCAATTTATATGGGTTAATAAACAACTCACGGACTTTGTTATAGATGTTGGGTGTGTTCCTATTTTTTGTGATAATACAAATGCCATTAACATAGCTAAAAATCCCGTTCAACATAAAATAACCAAGCATATTGATATTAGACATTATTTTCTCAGAGATAATATTGAAAAAGGTCATATATCAATTATGTTTTGCTCTATTGAGGATCAGATTGCTGATATTTTAACTAAGGATTTTAGAGAACACTTTGAGAAAGATAGGTTAGCCTTGGGGATGATTAAAATTGCATAAGTCTCCCTCAATGCTTGATTAGAATAAAGTAGATTTTAAAAAGTGATTGTTGGTTAATTCAATCTCACACATTTAGTTGTGTATCCTAAGTCCAAGATCTTAGAATATGTTGACTAATGTATGTGTTGATTTTGTAGAGAGTCTTGATTACAGCAATAATTTTGTCTATCTTTTCATTCAGGTATGATTATTATTACTAACAGTAGCTAAAGAGAAACAAGTTATTTACTTGGTTTCTTTCTGGTCCATTTAAACCGCCAAATTAAAAGAGTCACATTTACTTAAAAAGCTGCTCCTAGCTTTCCCATCAGGTTCAGAAGTTCCCATCATTACGTTCCTTCCACAGGTACAGTTTCTCATCTCTTCAACTTCTTTCATTTCTTTTTTAAATACTCCCTCTCATGTTTCGTGTTTCATACTCTTCTCCTCAATCAAGAAAAATTATCAGTTTGCAAATGGCATCATCTTTATCTTCTTCATCATCTTCTTTCACCAGTTCTGTCAACAATACCTGCACCACACTTATCTTTCATCCAAACATCACTTTACCTTTCTTAATCCCTTCTCAAATCTCTTAAAGATTTACCGATTTTGCTGCTTTTAGAAATTTCCCAAACCTTTTTGCCCAAATTTTTTCACCTTGTCAATCCTCCTTGAAACCCCTCTTTCCTCCTCCTATCCCACTCTAAATTGATGAATATGATGATAATCATAGTGACAGAGATGACCTTCCTATCGCAGATTTAATCCCAAGAAGGTCCAGGTCCAAGCTCCCAAGAAACACCTCTTCTATTCCCGTCACTATTGATAATACTGCCCCTCCAAAACCCTCTCCAAATGTCTCTATCCCTCGTACTCCTCACACTCGAGGAAGAAAACAATGAGAAGATGCATTCTTAGCTGAGGCTCTTCGAGCCAACAAAAAGAAACGTATGGTTACATCTGATCCCACCCTTCCACGTGCATCTTCTCCTGATCTTCTTCTTAGATCTGTCAAAAAGACAAAGACTATCATGGCCAAAGTCCCAAAACCCTCGTTGCCCATGAAACCCTCTTCTAAGCCTACTCAAAAAACCTCTTCATCCTTAAAATTCCCTTCCACTATCAAAGGTTCCACCTCCTCCAAAGTTTCCCTTCCTAAGCCTTCTACTCATCCCAAGAAACAGGTCACCACACCTGTTCCTTCTGACTCATCTGACTCTGACTTTACCCTAGATGCTACTGATAAGCTGGGTCCTAATTTTAAAGTTGCCCACCCATCTCCTTATTAGGATACTCCTGATGCTAATCATCTTCACTTTCAAAAGCAAAAATTAGCTAGAGGAAGGGAAGTTAGTGGTTTTGGGGGGGCCTGATATGCAAATGTTACTGGAAAAATTGGAGTTTAAAGGTTGGTCACATTTATTTCTTCAGGGAGATCTTCAGCGTAGATTTACTAAACCTGAAGTATATGAGTTTTCTACAAATGGGGTGGGAATTGGTGAGTTATTCTCTACTACTGTCAGAAAGGTTACAATGAACCTTTATGTTGCTGACATTGCTAGGATTTTACATATTCCCTCTGAGGGATGGGGTCACTATGTTAAGGGTGCTTGGCCATCTCTGGATAATCTTGCCTCTACCCTCAATATATGTAGAAAGTTTTTTGGAAATCCTAAATTGCTCCACCATAGAAGAGTCCTTAAGAGGGAGATGTCCCCACTTCATCAGATCTATTTTGATTTAGTTCACAAAATGATTATCCCTAGGAAGGAGAGATGGTGTGTGGATAGTTTTCTTAATCTTACACTTATGGAACTATTGGACACTGAGGTAAGAATTGATTTTCCTCGACTGATCCTGAAGCATATGCAAAGGGTTCTCCTCAAGGAGATTAATGGACATGCCCTACCTTATCAGTTCTGGCTCACCTCTATATTTGAAGAGTTTGTTGTTTCTATCCAAGTGTGGTCTTCATAGACTAACAAGGATATCATAGGGCCTGTGAACCACATGATGCTACCTGTTTCCATGAGAAGTGCTGATAATCCAATGCAAAGGTTGAGAAATGCACTGGCTGAAAAACAAGCTGAGGTGAAAGTTGCTCAGGCAACTTTGGAGGCTACACAGGCTGCTCATGAAGAAGAAAAAGGGATTCTTCAAGCTCAAATTGCTTCACTAACTTTACTATTGAAAAAAAAGAGTTAAGAATGCTGATGTTATTAGTAAACTCACCTCCCCTCTTCCCTCTTCTTCATCTACTTAGCTCTTCTACTTAGTTTTTAATGACCTCTTAGAACTGTATCTTTTTGTTGCTTCTCTGGATAACTTGTTTTCTCTTAGGTTGCATTTGGTATATGTAGTCATATCTGTTACTTAACGAAATGGAATTAGTTGTTATACTATTTTCTGCTCCTGTTCTCTCATACTGCATTCATGTTATATTATTCTGAATTTTGACTGTCTTAGTGATAGTCTCAATGGCCATGAATTATTAAACATTTTCACTTGTTAAGCTAGTTTTGTGATGATGTCAAAAGGGGGAAGAGTAGGCTATGCAATGCTTATAACTCAATTAGACTAACCTGTGTTTCATTCTGCTTCTTTTACTTAAATTTCGTAGTAAGTATATGTCAGGTGTTGTGTTGTGCTGCTATGTTTGTCATCATCAAAAAGGGGGAATTTGTTAGGACATGCGAAGTTTTGATGATAGACATGTGAATAAAACATGTTGTAAAAGCTGGTCCATCCAAGTGAACAAAGCTAAGCTGCAGAAAAGTTATTGATAAGATGACTCTGCGTACAAACATAAATGGATAATATCTATCACATCAGAAGTTGAGTGAAATAAGAAGTCCTGCAAAATAGTCCTAGTCAAGATGAAGAGAAACATGAAATAGTGCAGAAGTTGGGTTGATCAAGGAGTCCAGCAATAAGAGAAGATAAGGCAAAAGAGTACTATAAAATCTAAGAGAGCAAGAGGTGGCAACAACAAGTAGAGGAGTCACTTGATAAGAGTCCAACTGGAGAGAGAAGTAGACATCAAAAAGGACTTTATCATAGGATGGATTAAATACAAAAAATGGAATTAAAAAGCCATTCACTCAAGCACTGAAAAGATAATCAACAATTAGCATATCAGTTCGCATACTTGAAGAAGAACCTAGTCTCTCACTTAGCAAGTCGTAGACTGTGTGTAGTAGGTAGGTTCTTTGAATTGTAATGAGACATTGTTCTAGTCTCGGTAATCTATAAATTGAGTTAGGAGTTGTGTCTTCAAGTTGGGGAACTCGAAGACTTGGGAACACTTATCTTGGGAAGATTTGTGTTTCTGTAGTGATAGGAGTTAGAAGTTTTAATTCCTATTTTACAAGAAATCTTGTAATTCTGTTGATTTTTTAGGCTCAAGTATTATAGTGATGTTGGAGTTAAATCTTGTAGAGGTATTACACTTTTATTGAGCCGGGTTTTTTCCACGTAAAAACACTATGTTCTGTATTTACTTCTATGAACCACGTTTACTTACTTGTTCCACAGATAGGCAATTAGTAGGGCTCGTACTCTAACACACTAGTCCTAGAAACTTCATTATCTCCTTCATTTCTTTAAAAGATAAACAAAAAGGGAACTACCCAACTTCCTCATGGAGATATACATGACGCAGGCTAGTTAGATATGATTTCTATCTCAATTTTGCTTTATATTTCTTCATGGTATCGGAGATTTGGCTTAATTAAAGAAAGATCATGAAGTATCAAATTCTTAATTACGCGCTACTTGAGAAATCATAGATAAGATGATTAATTTTATCAAGTTATTCTTCATTTATATTAATAAAAGGTCTCAAGTAGATTTAATAAAATTAGTTTTTGTGTACATCACATGTGCATCTCGTGTGCCACACGTGCATCTCATGTGATATACGTGCATCTCGTGTGATGTACGTGCTTCTCATGGAATGTATGTGCATCTCGTACGATTTATGTGCATCTCGTGCGATGTACATGCATCTCGTGTGATGTACGTGTATCTCGTGCGATGAACGAACATCTTGTATGCATTTCGTGTGACATACGTGTATTTTGTGTTTAGCTCAGTCACTCAGCGAGCAGACATAGAGGTGCAGGGAAACAAAAAAAATAGGGGGAAGGGGGGGTTAAAAAATGAGGATAGGTGCAGGAAAAAAGTGCACTCATTCAACTTGAAAAAGTTTACCTCCAAGAATTGTCAATCCTTGGCTCAGAGATTTATGAAAGCCCATGCGCACCAGAGAGTGGAACCACCCTACAAAAGCAAAATTGTACTAAGTGCGATAAATTACTTTCATAACTAGATTGCGTGCACTAAAAAATTTAAATAACTTTTGGCCACAATGTGGTCCAATACAGAGTGACCACTACCTATGGGGTCTCAATTTTGAGGACTATCAGGAATATATGGCTCAAACTGATTGAGAATATATGCTACAAGGCGGGAGAGGGCACTAGGATTCTATTCTGGAAAGATAAGTGGATTGGTCAGGAGGCTACATTAGCAGCAATGGTAAGTCAGGAATTGGAGGTAACATTTGAGAGAGTAATGGAGAGGTTCTAGTGGCTTTTTCCAGACTTATCAAGTGTGCTAGCAATATGCAGGCAGAAACCATAGCGGAAAATATGGAATTCAATGGTGCATTAACAATGGCTTCAATAACTTCCGCATGGAAATGGACTCTCTAGTTATTACTAACATCATCATCACTGGGAACACTACTAACATGATGGATTCAAGTAAAACTTTTCCCAATATTAGTAGATGAATATCGTGAATGATCTAAATCTCAAGTAAATGCAAATTACAAGATCAGTGGCATGATATAACTTACGGCGTTAACGAAAATGTCATGAGCTTCTTGGGGAAGATATGTCAGTCGTTCCGGAATCAACTATGGCTCCCATGTTGCAAGGTGTTTTAAATAATTGTGGACTAATACTCAATGTCTGCCCATTGAGAGCAATATTCTCATGAATCGCGTTGTAATATTGCCTAGTAAAAAGAAAAAAACATGTGCACATAAGTTAGGATATTTATGTAAAAGCCCAACGGCAGATGAAAGATATTTATCCATGTTCCATAATTACTTTGGGGAAAAGTAAAACTGGAATCATGGTCACAAAATATCAAGAAAGAGAAATAAAGTCATGCAAGCTAGCTATGAAAGAGATAACATATTGTGACGGGACAAGTGGAGTGTAAGCTAAATTTGGCTCCACGACTTGACCTAGCAGCAAGACACCACCTCCGCCATTACTTCCTTTCAAGCAATGGGAGAAAACAGTTGGGGTCACTCCTTGGGTGGAAAGCTGTATGATAATCGAAAAGCCCAGCTTCCCTAATCCAAAGATCCCGTCAATTGCTATGTAAGGAATACTTAGGTCACCCGTCCGCGATGTGCTACACATGTATCATGAAATCCCAATGACAAGTAGCGGAAGTAATATATATTATCTAAAACTATAAAGATTAATTACTAATCACCCAAAAATGACCCCAGAAGATGAGTTTGTCATCAAGGAATTCGCCATAATTGTATATAAGTGCATAAATCTTCTATGTAATATCCTGATGTCCCATTTCCATCACCGTAATGTAACGTATACCCTCAATGATTTTGAATAGAACAAGATTGCCCTCCAATAGCACATCTTTGGTCTGAACATAAGACCGGCCAAGCTGTTGACGAGTTTGATGGATCAAAGAATTTTAAGCGGTTCTGTTCTAGAAAAAAAAAATTGTCAAACACTATTCTTACAACTATCTGCTCTAAAACCAAGATTCCCTACTCTCAGATTTGAAAAATAAAACATGGAAATTCCCAACAAGGTTTATATACTAGGTAATGAAGTGTCTGAACTATTAACTATTCTATTGTGATAAATGGAGCAACAACAAAATCATTTGATTAATTTAATTTAATGCGATGATTAATTTAATAAGATGATTAATTTAATTAATTTATCCTTCATTTATATTAATAAAAGGTCTCAAGTAGAATTAATAAAATTAGTTTTTGTGTACATCACATGCGCATCTTGTGTGTCACACATGCATCTCATGCAATGTATGTACTTCTCGTGCGATGAACGTGCATCTTGTGTGCATTTAGTGTAACATACGTATATCCATTGTCAATTAATAAAAATATTTTAGAATCACATAAATATTATTTTTAAACATATGTATTAGTATACTACCATTGTAAACTATCTTCTAGCTTAATTTAATAATTTTTTATTAAAAAAATATCTAAATTACTCACTTCCCTAGTAGTAATATTGAAAATGAGCCTCCAAAAGTTAATTTTATTTTTTCCTCAAAAATTCTCTTTAAAATTTAAGAATATATTGAATTATTTCTTAAAAATATATATGTAAATGATTGACCAAATTTTTAAAATCAACTTATTTTAGCAAGTGTTCTTTTAAGAAGTGCTTTTCAAAAAAGTACTTTTGATGAGAATAGTTTATGTTTGGCCAATAAATTTAAAAAATACTTTTGAGAAGCAATTAGAGATTGGCCAAACTTTCTTAAAAGTGTTTCTAAGTGTATTTTTTTCAAAAGTTCTTTTCAAAAAAGCTTTTTAAGAAGAAGTTATTTTTTAATTTATGAAAAACTGTTTTTTTTTTTCTTTTCAAAAGTACCTATTTGCTTTCAAAAGTTTGACCCAACATCTCAGTTTATAAACATCTAGTGACTTTATGGTCGAAAAATCAAAATGGTATAAATATAATACCAAACTTATGCTTGAAAATCTCATCTTATCTCATTCAACGTGAAATTATTTTTCCACCTCCCATAAGCATATATTAGCCCAGAGATTATAATTTCAGAATTATAATTCCCAAATAATTTAAAGTCTATATAACACTGTTTTTCAAAATAAGTTTAAAAGAAATATTGAGTAGATATTAGGCTGTAAAAAAAAAACATTTATATGTAGCTTGACTTGCCCAAATAAGCAAAATATAGATTGGACCCAATAGATAATTTAATAGAAATTTTTATCTTTTATCACATTGTACTTAAAAAGTGAAAATTCCATGACTATCATACGTGGCTCACAAACGTGTACCGAGAATTTAGCTTTTGGAAAATCGCTTTCGGAAAATTAAGACTTTAAATTGATGGTTTATGTTAGTCCTTCGAACTCTTTATATCTTATATATATTCATATTTTAATTTACATTTAGAACCATTACAACTTTCGCTTTAATGGACTTCAAATTCAACTTTTTAACGGACTTCAAACTTACTAAGTCCAAATCTATTATTATAACTAAAAATTACAAAATAACATAATTTATCTTTCATTAATTACAAAAAATTTCAACTCCTCAAACTTATTACAAAAATTCAATTTTTGGTGTTTCTCTCTCTAAAAGCAAATATACATAAGTAGGATGATTTCTTTCACCATTTTTCACCCTTAAAACTCGGCTTAAATCAAGCATCGGTTACCATTTTGAATACAACTGTACTTGGCTCCAACTTACAGCATTAAATTTTATCTTAATCTCCATTAATCATTTTGATTTTTAAGTGTTGAAGTTAGTAATTTTTCTTCATCATTTACTGAACCAATTTTTCTGGATTTTTGAATGAACAAATTGTTGCACGTTCTTATTAAGTATTTTTTGGGGTTTCTTCTTTAACAAAATTTTCAAAATCGTCCATTTGAAGTATGATATTAACAACTTAGTACTTTGTCAATGGATCATTCTCCTTAATTCAATTTTGGGATTTTTCGAAAGAACAAATTGTTGCATGTTCTTATTAAGTACTTTTTGGGGGTTTTAATTTAACAAAATTTGGTTGTTATATCATTATTGTCCCTTTTTTGTTTCAAAATCGTTCATTTGAAGTAGAAATAAAAATATTTGTACTTTGTTAATGGAGGATTCTCCTTCTTTTAGCTTAGGATTAACTCAGTTAGATACAAATTCGGTAGTTGGGTTAGTTCCCGGAGCTTTTGACTACGAGGAACCTAACTTTGTTGAAAACAGATCTAAATTTCGTAACGACCCCAATAAGATGAAAGATATTAGAAAAGCTGCTACTGAAAAGTCAAAAAAAGCAGTTGGAAAATCATCAAGATTATCCAAAAAAAGATGATTCAGGACGTCCACATCTTCCTAAGGTGTATATAATTTTTTTGTTTTTGTATATGTTGGGTATATAAATTTGTGGTGAGCTTTTTGTTTGAAATACAGTGATCTATATAGTTTAATATACATAAATAAATAATGGATTTATGTAAATTCTTATGTATGTGTTACACATACATTACTCAGCATATATACATAAGTTAGTTTTTTCATTACGTTATGTTATGTTAGTTCGATGCACTGAACATGCAAAGTGTATATGAATAAAATATACATAAACTTCAATATGTTGTTAAACTAATACTGCGTTGTGTACTTCATATACATCATATTTTTCGTGTATATGTGTGTATTTTTTGAAGAGGTAGTTGAGGTAATGGATATCGGGTATGTATATGTTGACATATACATCACTTTTGATATTTTATTTGTTGTGTTTTTGAACCAATAATTTTCACAATTCAATTTTATGTATATGTTAGTAATATACATAAGTTTAGTATTTAATTTGACAACACATGCTCATATTGACATATATATGTTGGGTATATAAATTTGTGATGAGGTTTTTGTTTGAACTACGCTGTTTTATATAGTTTATGTTTTGCTATTTTAGTTTGATGCACTGAACATGCCATGAGTTTATGAATAATAGTTATAAACTTCAATATGTTGGTAAACTACTATTGTGATATGTAGTGCATATACATCATGTTTTCTGTGTATATGTGTATATTATATAAAAAGGTAGTTGAGGTAATGGAAATCAGCTATGTATATGTTGACATATACATCACTTATGATATATTATTTTTTGTGTTTTAAAATCAATAATTCTCACAAGTCAATTTTATGTATATGTTAGTAATATACATAAGTTGAATGTTATTTCATTTGACAACACATGCTCACATATCATGTGTTGTTTCATTCTCAATAGGGTATGAAATACAGGATAAGAAAGGTCTCTGCGCATCTGTTGTATTTTGGTAGTTATTGTAAATAATT
This sequence comes from Capsicum annuum, assembly GCF_002878395.1. NCBI lineage: Eukaryota > Viridiplantae > Streptophyta > Magnoliopsida > Solanales > Solanaceae > Capsicum > Capsicum annuum. The sequence goes on along the minus strand of NC_061121.1, from coordinate 231,609,168 downwards.
ATCTTGGTGAAGAAGTTGTAAATCTGTTCCGATAAATAATTTTTGGTTCATTCCTAGACATGCTGAATTGTAATTATCAGGGTTAATTGTCACGCCCCAAAATCCCATCGGGCCGGACTGGCACCCGAAGCCGAGAAGGCCCGGGAGAACCCGTTCAAATACCTGTACTTTCACTTACATGTCACCAAAAATTTGGACAGCACTTCGTTGCATATAGAAGGGTCTAATTACCTGTATCAGCACAACACGCACAAATATATATATATAATACTTGGTCGTCGGGGCCACCACATATACAAATATAACATCACTATATAAACTTCCATGACTTTACCCTTCCTTATGTCTACAAAGCCTCTAGGATATACATGACATAACTAGGGTCGGGACAAACCCCCGCCCACACATGACTCCTGTACAATAACAAAACATAAGGGACCGACTCGGAAAGCTTCGAAGTAAACTGGAGCTCACCAACAATAGCTGTATGACCTGGCTCCTATATATGTTGTGAGTGAGCTGAAGCACCTGTGCCTGCAGCATGAAATGCAGGTCCCCCGTGAGGGACGTCAGTACGAAATATGTACTGAGTATGTAAAGCTGTAAATAATCATATGTGGTATGGGGGATCAAGAAAATCAGACGCAAGTGAATAAATCA
>NC_061121.1:231575353-231605508 GCF_002878395.1 Capsicum annuum | reverse complement strand
CCCTCGAGACGGTGAACACAACTACGGAATCAATTTGGATTTTCTACGGTTGAATCACAAGATAATTGGAGTTGAACTTAGGCTAGGGTTTCTTATTCTTCAATAATTTGGATGATAAATGATGGATATGAGGCTAAGTATATGTATATAATGACCAATTTTCGTCCATGAGGTGATGGAAAATGACCATATTGCCCTTAAAATTTAAGTAAATCCAAATCTGTCCATGGTGGACTGTTTTGATAGGGTAAAGTAAATCGACCATAACTCTTTGCTCCGATATCAGATTTGGGTGAAATTGGTATCGTTGGAAATATAATTCAAAGTTCTTTAATTTAATATAAAGTAGGACACACAGTTCGTCCTGTACAAGGAGTTATGATCGTTTGAAATTGACCCTAAAAATCTATTTTGAGAGGCTGAAGTAAAACGAGTATAACTCATTACTCAGATGTTGGATTTGGATGAAACCAATTGAATTAGAAAGAAGACTCTCAGTGCTTCTCATCGATATATAGCATCTCACACAGTTCATTTTTTACAAGGAGTTATGATCGTTTAAAGTCGACCCAAAAATCTGTTTTGCTGCAGTACTTTTGTGTGCAGAAAATTTCTGCACATTTACTGTTCATTGCGTCCACCGTTTTCAAGTTTCGAACATGCTCGCTTATATTCGATACTCATCTGTTTTCAGAAATATTTATATCGTTAGAAAGCTAACTCGTTAAACTTCGCATAGTATCTTCGACGAGCAAATTCCGGTATAAATAAAGTCGATTCCTATACACATATAATCAAACTATACACTTGAAACCATCTCAAAATAATCAATACTCATACTTAAACTCATATATACCTAACTTATGATCAATACATATACTCCAACACATATAACCATGGCTAATGCACATAATTAAGTACGGGGTGTTATATTAATTATCCAAATGATTACTCATGCTCGAGATAGAACAAGACAACCCGAAGAAAATATATGTTTACGTGCAGGGAACCGTACTCAAGTTTTCTATTATTGAGTATGCCATTATATCCGGTCTTAAATGTTAAGGAAGCATCGAGGAACACCTCTTTTATGATACATCAAAGTCCGTGTTAATGGAGAAGTATTTTCCAGGATCTAAGAGTTCTGTCAAAAGGAGTCTCTTTATAGAGCGATTCAAGTTGGGCAACTTTGAAAACAATTCTGATGCTTTGAATATGTCAATAATTTACTTCATTCACACCTTTCTGTATTCACAAGTACGTGATTCTATAGTTAGAAAATTAAATTTTGTGATGGTTGAGAATGGTAGTTACGAACAATTTTCATGGGGGAATAGTTCATTTGAAAAGCTTATTACATCGTGGAGACAGGATTTTTTTGTTGCGAAACAGTTATACTCGATGGGGGGGATGCCTCATGTACTGAATGTTTGGATGTATGAATGTTGTTCTGAGGTAGACAGTACGATAGCCGAGCGGATGGAAAATGTAATTCCCCGAATTTTCAACTGGCAGGTGGTTGGAATCAAAGTTAAGTACGAGAAGTTTATGGTTGATATGTTCAGCAAGGTAAGCATGATGTATATTATTTTGAGCTTAGTTTTAATTTTCAACGTGCTTACTTTAACAGACTGTTAATGTTGTTATTTTTTATTGTTTAACAGTTTGTATACAACAATATACAACCAACTCATGAAGAAGTACAAAGTCTTGATTTGAAAATGATTGAGGGATTTCAATTAAAAGAAGCTGAATGTGGATTTTCTCCAGAAATTGATGTTGATTGTTCCGATAAAAGATCTGTTGTGGACATACAGTCACAAGTGGACCTCGATATACAAGGTTTTGAGGAATTTAGTACGGTCCCTCCTATAGAAATTCTCAAGAAGGCAGGTTTGATTACTGATGATTCAACATCTCATCCTACTAAGAAGCATAAAACAGTCCGTTTTGATTCCACAACTGTAGAGGAGCAAGTTTGTCAGAAAACACTATCGTTTATTTCAACAAGAACTGTCCCAACCCAAAAAACAGCTTCTTAAGATTCGGAGCGTGTTCATGCCGAAAGGACAACTCCATCATCGCCACTCAAGTCAATTTGTCAGGACAATTTTGATGAAAAGTGGGATGATATAAAGTTATTTTTGCAGTCTTATGTAAGCTCATTAATATCTAATAGTCAACTTTCTTCAGCTTTTGACATGCTGGTATACACAAAATTCAACTTTCATCAACATGTAGTCTTATGTAAGTTTATTTTGACATGCAAGTTGACACAAAAATCAACTTTCTTCATGATCTAATAATCAAACAACATCAAGACTCAAATGAAAAAATGGATAAATAACATGCCGAACTCATCCAAATGTTGAAACAGAACAACCAAAAAAATGAAAGGTACACCAAATATGATTTAAGTTATACAATTCATGATTTTGTATTTCTTTTTGCTTCAATTTTGTGCATTTATACATATTTTGAATTAGAATTATACTACGCATTATTTAACTATTATTTATACAATATTTTATAACATACATAAAATGTTTACTTTGTGTTATATAATGTACAAATAATATGCTATGTATATTAACTATTTTTCATGGAGTTGATAGTTGCAATGGCATAGTAGCTTTCAATTATATTATGTATTTTACATAATATACACAACTCCTTTAAGTTAAATTCACAATATAATCACAAGTTATACTCATAAGTATACTGTGTATTTTATAGCTATGTATATTACATATATTTTATGTATGTAATATAACATACATAAATTGTTACATTGTGGTATATAATATACAAACAATATGCTATGTATATTATCTATTTCTCATGGATTTGATAGCTGCAAAGGCTTAGTAGCTGACAATAATGATATGTATTTTAACTAATATACATAACTGCTTTATGTTAAGTCCACAATATAATCACAAGTTATGCTATGTGTATTTTATAGCTATGTATATTACATATGAATTATACAATGCTATGCAACATATACACATAAAAGTGCTATGTATATTACGTTGCAGTGGCATAGTATTTGACATATCTACTACAACAAACTATAAAGGTTCATGTTTTAGATGGCTCAACTATCGGAGAAAAATCATCACAAGCTCAAGTAGACGAGATGGATATCATGCAGAATATTGAAGACATATAACAAGGTGTAATTTATTAAACATACATTATTATTAGATCAGGTTGATGTTATCAAATTTTTTTAAAACAATATACTATACTTATTTCATCATCATCGGCAAGAGGGAGAAGGAAAAACAGGAAATGTACCATATAAAGATGATGTTGAAGATATTGAAATCTTCAAAACCTTGAAAGAAAAAGAAAAAAAGGTATTTATTCACAAGTGATAATTATACATACTTCGTTACATAAATTACTTTTTCGTTATTTCTTTAATTTTATGATTTTTATCCAACTTAGAATTTGGTACAGATTGAATGTCCTTTAACGACAGTTATATTTGCTTTACAATGTATACGTATTATATTATATGCATATTATTATAATATACATATGCAGGACAACACAAATTATGAAAGCAATTAACTTATAAAGCAATAATTATTATTTATTCGTAGATTGTTGGCGAGACAAATAAATCGACAGACGTATACTCTGCTGATGATCCAATGGATGGTCACTATTTTGATTGGAACCGCAGTCCCATACAACAACAATCACAGGTTACAGATCTCAGAATTTAACGTTTACAATTAAAACATTGAACTGACTTAGTTATGTATATGTTTTACATTATGATTGCTAGGATGTCGAAGGATGCAGTGAGGATAATGTTACTGCCAGTCTAGATATGTGTGTTCATTTTTTATATGACCAGTTTAGGCATTTGACAACACCTACGTATACTTTATAATATACATCACTGTTGATTTTTGTATTATGTAAGTTCTTGTATCCTCAGGTCATACAAAAAAATTTGTGTATATGTTAACAAATTCATCACTGCTAAATAGATGGACATCATCTATGTATATTATAACCTATATGTTAACTCAATTAAACTAATGGCTATGTATGTTAAAAATTGATAGTCACTATGTATATTTAATAATAAACATCACTGAATGTATAGTTAGGGACTTTCTTGCATACTCAGGTTTCATCATATTTTATGTATATGCATGGATTATCTAGATGTATGTCTACAATCACTATTCTTATAAGTATGTGATTTTTATTAAATAGGACATAATGCGTTTCATTTTTTCTCCTCTTTTGTAGCATATTGATGTCATTTTCTATCATTTACGGAAGAAATCAAAATTAAGGAATGATCAAGATTACAGGTTCACAACAACCAACTATTTTTTCAAGAACTACATTGACAAGACATACTCCAGATACTATGAAGACGATACAGATACAGTCCTGATTACACAGCAAGATTATGTTGAATCTGTTTGTGTGGCTCTAATTGAAGAGACAATAACATATATAATCAAGGGATATTATATGTCATCTGATTTACCATCGCACCAAGTTGATAAAGTGTATGTTCCTATCAACTGCAATGAGAATTTTCACTGGGTGTTAGCTGTTATTGCCTTGAAGGATAGATACATACGCGTCTACAATTCGCTGTTCAAATGCAGAAATACAGAATCAATTACTAAGATTCAAAAGTTAGCTAAGATGCTGCCAACTTACCTCTCTGATAGCAAATTTTATGATGAAACATCTCGTAGAAATTGGCCTAATCTTGAAACATATAGGGATAAGATTACTCAAACGACACAAATTCTGAATGAATATCCCTTTGACATTGAGTATGTTTAAGATATTATGCAACAAGAATGTGACAGTGTGTAAGTATACTTATATATTATTTTTGTTCGCAATATTACTGTACATGTATTGATGTATTTGCATTTTTCATTGCTAGTAAGTATTACGTAGTAACTTCTATTCTTTTTTATATATATGGCAGGGATTGTGGAGTCTTTGTTGCTGGTTATGCAGAATACCTAAGTGAAGAAATAAATGTACCTTCTGATGGTTTTGAAGCAGAATATCATCAAATGCGTTATGTCACGCTAGTTCGAAAATATGATATTCAAAAAGAAAAGAAAGGTTATGTTAGTGAAAATGATGACCCTCCAAGACCAAAGTCAAGAATTATACAAATTTCAGATGAAAATAGAATATTTTGTATTGAGTAGTCTTACTGAAGAATATTGTTAAGATTTTTAATATATTCTGCTGAAATTTGTTAGGAATTTTCAAAGTTTTAATTATTTTAGTTGTTTTGTAAGGCAGAATACAATGAATGTTTTTTTAATGAATATGATGAAGTTTTTGTTTAACACATGTATTTTTTAGCAATGACGAATGCAGTTTTTGATGAATGTTGCATATGACAACATTTACAAATATTTGTGGATGTTATGTGTGTATATGTTTTCATATACATTGTAAATTATAAAAGTTACTAATGTATATTTTAAAATATACATAATTGTAATATGTGTATATGTTTTAATATACACAAAACCTCCTAATTTTAATGTATGTATATATATTCTAAATACATATTACATTATAGAACAACTAATATGGTCTGAAAAATATACATAAGTATATATTTAATTGAAAAAATATATATATCCAAGAAGTAATTTAATTCAACTCTATATGTAAAACTAATAACATTTGTTTTTTAAATTTTTTGTTTACAACTATATCTTTACATTTACAACTCGGACGTTTTATAACAGATCTATGTATATTAAATGCTATACATTAATTAATATATAATATACATAAAACATATATCTGAGTTAAAGGCTATAAATACAATTTATGTATGTTATATAATATACATAACTGTATCACATACTGGTTTCCATAAGTTATTTCATTTCTCTTCATAAGTATAGCAAAACAACAAGTTAATTCAACATTATATAAAAAATACATAACATTTGATTTTCAAAAGTTAGTTTTTAAAAAAATTAAACTTACACATTACAGTTTTTACATTGGATCTATGTACGTTTTATGATATACAGGTTACCATTGTTTAATAATATACATAACTGTGTTACTCTAGAATATTTCAAAGAACTTATGAAAATACACTAGCATATACATAAAAATCACAAATAAGAAAAATAAATTAACAGTACAATTAAAATCAAAATAAACAAAAATTTATTTCAAAGAAACAAAATTGAAAAACGGAAATAAGTCAATTAGTACTCTTCAAGAGTATAGCAAAACAATAAACTAGTTCTCCTTTGAAAAAAAATTACCTGAACGTCTATTGTGCCCTTCATAGCCGCATCGTCCACAACGGTTTGTGCTTGAAGAAAGTGTTTCACTTGATTTCTTCTTTCTCCCCTTCTTTGGTCTATCTAGAAGTCTTTTATATAACGGTGGCAACACTTCTTCCTCATCTACACTACTTGGAACATCCCAGTCTTTCTTTGTCTGGCATTGGCACGATTGGAACTTCATATGTCTTGACCAATGTGTTTGGCTTGTAGTATTCTGAACAGTATTCTCCAAAATCTTTTACATGTTTAGACTTTAATACAGCTATAGCGTGAGCACAAGGTATTTAATCTATTTAAAACCTCGCACAGTTGCATGAGCCATTTTCTAGATCAACAATGTATCTTCTTCCTGATTCATAAACCAAATATATATATATGTTGAAGAAGCCTTCACCTGAACAATAAATAACAAAATTCCAACCAATTATTTTTTACTGAAAATTTAAATTTAAATAGACTTCTTTTCAGTCAAACAAATACTACATATAAATGCACATTTCAAAAAGTTAAAGCTTATACATACCGTCATTCTCAAAGCTTTCACACCGTTGAGAGTAAGAATTTCTTCAAATCGATGACCCAAAGTGGTATTTGCATAAGAAGCTATTTCACTGTTCTTACAGTTCTAAGAACCAAATAATATTCGAACTTCTTCTAAGAATTCATATATTGGCTATCCCCGGGCCTCTACCAAACAATCATTAATACACTCAGCAATATTCGAGGTCGGAATCCGACCTCTATTTACCGATGAATGACATCTACTCCACTTTTCATATCCAGCTTCTTGTAAATATTTTTTCACTCTCGAATCAACTTTTTCAATCTTTGCCATCAAATATTCAAAATCATCTTTCCTATAAGCTTTAGCCATTGAATAAAACAAATCAGTGATACTTTCTTTCCTCTTACAAAAGTTACTATAAACATTTTTTCAAAGATGTCATATGCACGCAAGATGTGGGACATTTGGATATATGACACTGACAGCTTTTATAATACTTTCGTTCCTATCAGATACAACACACATGTTTTCACGTTCACCAAATGCAACGTTGAACTAATTGAAAAATCATGTCCATGAATTATCATTCTCAGTATCCACAACCTCATACGCAAGTGATAATATACATTCTAAATTAAGTAAAAACTGTATCAGTAAAAGAACAACAAGATTTTTTTAAAAGTATATTGGACAAAATCTTTATATGTGTTAACATATACATAGTTAACATATGTTATTAGAATATACATAACTACGTACGTGATAATAAATATAATTTTTACTTTTTAAAAAAAAAATACAAAAACAAGTTAACGAATTTTTTTCAATAACTTAAAAAAAAATATGAAATACAATGTATGTTTCAAAAAAAAAAATAGGGATTTATTATTTTTCACATACCTGCACCATCGAGAGTACTTACTGAGACGAAAGTGCCTTGATATGGTCCACTTAAATGTGCACCGTCAACAACAACAACAGGTCTGCAATACTCAAAACCCCTTAACATGGGATGATTTGTGCATTGCAACGTGTGAATTAGGATATACATTTTTAACATATAAATATATCTCGGCATCTGTCTATAACCATCCGCAGGTCCACCCCTAAGCAAAGCGATGGCATGCTCCTTCGCACGCCATGCTTTCATATAATTTATATCCACACCATATATAACTTTCATTTCTTCAATGATGTCCCCCGGTGTGTGCCTTCTCTTATAGTTAACTAGTTTTGGAGCTGTAAATTCACATAAAAAAGAAGTTGTCACCAAAATATTTTGCAGTACCCTATCCCTCAAATTGCATGTATGTTCTGGATTAAATTTTTGAATCATAAAAACATCGATTTTTTTGTAATTAGATGCTTCCAACTTCCACGTATATTCCTCATTATAACAGCGGAGTACATAGCTGAAATGTAAAAAACGCTATTCACATGTTATATTTTGCATCATTTCATAAGTTTAAACGATTTAATTGTTACAAATCCATCATAATACAGTGTAGACATGCATAATATTTCATCAAGGATAGTTATATACAATATAATAATTCACGTAATAAATTTTAAAGACAAAATATGCAGATTATGGATTAAATAACAAATCTACTGACATGTTACCAGTTATGTATATATTTACACATACATAACTGCTCATGTAAATGTTTTAATATACATAACCGTTTTACCTTACAAAAACTGCTAATATAAACAATTTAAAACATATACATAGCAACTTATATTTATATTTACCAAGCACCTCACAAATATTATACACAAAAAAATGATAATCAGTTGTGTTGTATGTATTACCTTGCATAAACATACATAACTTCAACATACTAACAAACAAATATTGCAAAAGCCACACTGATAATTTGTATTTCAATTTTAGTTTTAGCACAAAAAAAATACACATGTTCATGCAACTATATATAACATTTTAATTAAAAAAAAATAATATAAAACATTCAAGATTTCATATATCGTACTACTTAGTATAAAAAAGATACGATTTCACCTTTTTTTGTCTGATCGTTTTGCTCTAACATTGAATCCATTAGTCACCTTATATTTCGACATCACTGAAACAAGCATATTTTTGTCCTTATACATCTGTTTCATCTTTACATCAATACTCTTGCTATCACATATCAAGTTATCTTCAACCTCCGGGACATACAAAGCATACTTATTTTGTGTCTCAGCAACAGATAAAACCAAAGCATCAGATTCAACACCTTCAAGGCAAACCACAGCTCCTGTTTCCCTATTGAACAATATATCGTCTTCATATTTTTCTATTGTTGAAATACATAATGGATACATCATGAATGCCGGTTGACATTTTTGTAACTCGACATACAATCGTACGTTATTATCGTTACGGATATGAAAAGGTGAATCATTCCCGTCAACAACATAACGTACATCAATATTTTTTTGAGTTTTGTCAATGTTTAGTTCACCAGCAATCGATGAAATCAACCTCAGATAATTTACTGATTCAGCAAAAACAATCCCTTTACTTTTATAATTCACATATTCTGTTTGGGATCTCCATTTACCCGAGTACCTTAAAAGATTAGCAACATCTTTAATAATTCAAAATAATTTGCTCTCTTCAGTAAACAACAAAAAACAGAGATGAAATTTGATTTTTGATTTATGGTTTTGCTTCAGATTCGCGTTTTTATGTTTTTGTGATTTTTAAAATTTAAAATTCCGTTGATGATACATGATTTATGGAAAGCAGTAATCCACGTATTAAATTAGTTGTGTCATTTACATCAATGAATGTTGAATGTTCGTTACTCCCTGTTTTCCAGGACTCTAACAGATTACAATATACATTACTTGTTATGTATATGTCTTTTAAGGAATGTATATTAAAAGGAAGAAAGACTAAACTAATTTTAAAAAGTGAAATGGGATGTAATTACTTCTAAAATGTTGGCATTTATGTTATTTGCCCTTATTATAATAGTCTTTAAATTTACAAAACTCAAATCCACTACTCTAATGGACTTCAAATTCACAAAGCCCACATCCACTTTTCTAATTGACTTGAAATTCACAAAGCCCACATCCACTATTCTAATGGACTTCAAATTCGCAAAGCCCACGTTCACTTTTCTCATAAACTTCAAATTCACAAAGCCCACATCCACTTTTCTAATAGACCTCAAATTCACGAACCCCACATCCACTTTTTTAATAGACTTCTAATTCACAAAGCCCGCATCCACTTTTCTAATGTACTTCTAGTTCACAAAGCCCACGTCCACTTTTTAATGTATTTTTGTTCACAAAGCCCATATCCACTCTTCTAATGAACTTCTAATTCACAAAGCCCACATCCACTTTTTAAATGGACATCAAATTCGCGAAGTCCAATTCCACTATTTTAATGAAATTCGAGCTATTCTTGAAAAGATAGTCTAAGGTATGTATGGTAGTATCTTACAATATTATTGAGTTGTTGTTATAGAAAAAGCCCTTCGCTTTAATTTCTTTTCTTTTTTTTTTGTATGCCGCTCTGCCAGCAAGGAGTGAAAGAACCAAGTTTTCTATGGTGAAAGCCCACATTTACTTTTTTAATGGACTTTAAATTTATAAAGAACATATTTACTTCACAAAGCCCATATCGACTTTTCTAATAGACTTCAAACATCACAAAGCACATATCCACTATTCTAATGGACTTCAAATTTACAAACTCACATCTACTTTACTAATGAACTTCAAATTAATAAAGCCCAAACCTGCTATTCTACTGGATTTCAAATTCACAAAGCTCACACCAATTTTTCTAATTGACTTCAAATTCACAAAGCCTAAATTCATTATTTTAAAGGATTTCAAATTCACAAAGACTAAATTCACTATTCTAATGGACTTCAAATTCACAAAGTCCACTTTTTAGGATTCATTTGGCATACCCAAATAGTTTTTGAGTACAAATTTGACAAAATATGTGTGCCCATATTTTTTGAAAAAAAAATTAAATTTTCAAAAAAGTAGTTTTTGGATCAAATTCTATCATTAAAGAGCTGTTAAAAATTTAATCTTTACTACAATTTTTTTATATAAAAACATCCATTGTTTATCAATATCAACTTATATCTATTTGCCAATCAATTTCATCATAAATTTTGGTATTTGACTCGAGTATGTAATAATATTATTGCATAGCACTTGTTGAAAGTAACATAAGTAGAAAAATTGGATGTTTCTTTGTTAGTTGAGAAATCTTCGGTATCTTCGACACTGACGTGTGAAATTGTTTATAAAAAGGTTGGAACTTATAATTCATTACTTTAATTTTTATCATGAAAAATATTCATTATCAACTGATAATACAAAGTTATGGATAAATTTAATAGTTTTTAGAACTCATGAATATTAATATATTTCTTAAGAAAATCAAATATTTTTTTTAAAACTATGACCGAACACATGATGAAATTTTATGAAAAATGACTTTCCATAAATAGAATTTATGGCCAAAAGCTAACTTACTTTTTCTAACGAACTTCAAATTCACAAAGCCCAAATCCACTATTCTAATAAACTTCAAATTCACAATGCCCAAATCCTCTATTCTAATGGACTTCAAATTCACAAAGTCCACATTTACTTTTTTGATGGACTTCAAATTCACAAAACCTTGTATTTAATTTTGGCAAAAAGACATTGTGTAGCATTTTAAAATAAATAGCCCAAGTTTGACATTTTTTCAAAAAGTGGTCAGTCGGGTATAATATTTTCACTTTATAGTCATTTCCTATTTTGGGTCATTTGGCTCATGTAGTTCAAATACAATCCATATACAATGATGATATAGTCCATATGCAATACTGATACAGTTTTCAAGGGCCATTTGGCCCTTTCAAAAATATTTCTATTATTTTTTGCTATAAATTTTTAACTAAAATAATATTCTATTTTTTTATTGTTTAAAAATAATAATTAAATATAATTATATAAAAAAGGTATAATTGTCATATAGAATATGTATCTATATAATATATATGGATACAAATTGTATAGTTCTATCAAATATGTATATGTATAAAATATATATAAAAAATGTATAAAAAGTGTATAAAAATCATATAATTGTTGTATAAAATGTGTAAAAAAAATGAATAATTATTATATAAATTGTGTATCGAAACTGTATAATATCGTATAGAACATTTACATGTATAGGACATGTATAGAAACTATATAGAAGATGTGTAGAAACGGTATAGAACAAGCCAACAAATTGAAATGGCTAGAAGTGAAATTTAAATTTTATGGCCATTTTCGTAGAAATAGTTTAATTTGAAGTGTTATTTCTGTCCTTTCCCTTTTAATTTTCTAATATCAAATTCACAAAACCCACATCACTTTTCTAATGGACTTTAAATACCTAAAGCCCAAATCCACTATCCTAACAAGCCCAATGGACTTCAAATTCACAAAGCCCATATCAATTTTTCTAAATTCAGACAAAAACTCATCAAAGTAGGTCAATATTTTCTCCAATTTTCAAATATCATTTTTTCACTTTAGAAACAAAAACATTTTTTTTTCAAAGTTCACTATTTTCATGATCAACACACATCTACCAATCAACGAATACTGACCCTATATCATATTAACAAAGATCATGGGCTTCAAATTCATAAAAATCATTATCCATATTCACTTTATTTGAAGCACACAAAACTCAACAACATAGGTCAATATTCCTGTGGGCTCAAAATTGGTCGGGGCGTGCCAGGGAGGCTAGAGAGTGGCCTAAAGTGGGCCTTTGGGGTGGGCGGGTCCATTTGGATGGTCAAACGGGCGAAACAATGCAAATGGGGCATTTTCGGACCAAATCAGTGTGATATAGCCCATGGTTTTGGGTTGGGCCAGGGGTTCGGGTGTTTCGTGGGCCTAAAATCGACTGGGGCATGCCAGGGAGGCTGGAGAGCGGCCTAGTATGGGCCTTTGGGGTGGGAGAGGCCATTTGGACAGACAAACAAGCAAAACGGCGCAAACGAGGTATTTTTTGGCCAAATCGGTGTGTTAAAGCCCACTCTGGGGTGGGCCCAAGGTCCGAGAATGTTGTGGGCCCAAAATTGATTGGGGCATACCAGGGAGGATGAGGAGTAGCTTAGTGTGAGCCTTTGGGGTGCACGGGGCCATTTGGGTTGTCAAACGGGAGAAACGGCGAGAATGGGGCATTTTTTCGTCAAATCGGTATGCTGAAGCCCACGATTCTGTGGGTAGGGCCGGGGTTCGGGCGTGCCGTGTGCCCGAAATCGATAGGGGCATTCCAGAGAGGCTGGGGAACGGCCTTGTGTGGGCCTTTAGGTGGGCGAAGCCATTTGGGTGGTCAAATGGGCGAAACAACGCGAACGAGGAATTTTCAGGCCAAATAGGTGTGCTATAGCCCACGGTTCCGGGGGAGATCCCAGCGTTCCATAGGACTAAAATAGACTGGGGCATGCCAAAGAGGCTGAGAAATGGCCTAGTATGGGCTTTTGGGATGGGCGGGGCCATTTAGGTGATCCAATGGGGGAAACAGCACGAATGGGCCATTTTTAGGCCAAATTGGTGTGTTATAGCCCATGGTTTTGAGGTGGGCCCAAGGTTCGAGTGTGTCATGGGCCAAAAATCAATTAGGTCATTCCAGAGAGGCTGGGGAGCAGCCTAGTATGAGACTTTGGGATGGGCGGGGCCATTTGGGTGGTCAAATAGGCAAAACGGCAGAAACGAGGCATTTTTAGGCCAAATCGGTGTGTTATAGCCTACAGTTTTGGGGGTGGGCCCGGCTTCCAGGTGTATTGTGGGCCCAAAATTGATCGAGGCATGTGAGAGAGATTAGGAGCAGCCCAGTGTGGGCCTTTAGGGTGGACGAGGCTATTTAGGTATTCAAACAGGCGAAACGGCACGAACGAGGTATTTTCAGGCCAAATCGGTGTGTTATAGCCCATGGTTCTGGGGGGACCGGGTTTCGATATTTTCGTGGGCCCAAAATTAATCGAGGTGGGCCAGAGAGGTTGGGAAGCATCCTAGTGTGGGCCTTTGGGGTGGGCGGAACCATTTGTGTGGTCAAACTGGCTAAAACAGCACAAACGAGGTATTTTTGGGATAATTCGGTATGTTATAGCCCATGATTCTGAGGGTGGGCCCAAAGTACGGACATATCGTAGGCCAAAAATTAATCGAGGCATGCCTGGGAGGCTGGAAGCAACCTAGTATAGGACTTTGGGTGGTCAGGGCCATTTGGGAGGTCAAACAGGCGAAACAACACGAATGAGAAATTTTTAGGCCAAATTGGTGTATTATAGACCACAGTTCCGGGGTGGGTCTGGGGTCTGGACGTGTGGTGGACCAAAATTGATCGAGGCGTGCCTAGGAGGCTGGGAGCGGCCTAGTGTGGGCCTTTGGGGTGGGTAGGATCATTTGGGTGGTCAAACAGGCAAAACGAAACAAATGAGGCATTTTTAGGCTAAATCGGTGTTTTATAGCCCACGGTTCCGAGGGTGGGTCTGGGGTTCAGGCATTTTGTGAGCCTAAAATTGGTGCGTGCTAAGAAAGTTGGGGAGAATCCTACTGTGGGCCTTTGGGGTAGGGTGGGCTATTTGGGTGGTCAAACGAGTGAAATAGTGCAAACGAGATATTTTTGAGCCAATTCAGTTTGTTATAGCCCGCGGTTTTGGGGGTAGGCCTAGGGTTCGGTAGTTTCATGAGCCTGAAATCGACCGAGGCATATCAGGGAGGCTGAGGAGCAGCCTAGTGTGGGCCTTTGGGGTGGTCAGTACTCTTTGGGTGGTCAAGCGGGTGAAACGGCACAAACGGGACATTTTTAGGCAAAATTGGTGTGCTATAGCCCATGATTTTGGGGGTGGGCTTGGGGTCCGGACGTACCATGGGCGAAAGATCGATCAATGCATGTCAGTAAGGCTAAGAAGCGGCTTAGTGTAGGCCTTTGGAGTGGGCAAGGCCTTTTGGGTGGTCAAACAGGCAAAATGGTGCGAACGGGGCATATTCGAACCAAACTAGAATGTTATAGCCCACAGTTTCGAGGGGTAGATCAGGGTCTGAGCGTACCGTAGGCCCAAAGTTGTCTGAGACATGCCAGGGAGGCTGGGAAATAACCTAGTATGGGACTTTGGGGTGGGCGGGGGCCATTTGGGTAGTCAGACAAGTGAAATAACGCGAACGGGGCATTTTTGGGCCAAATCGATATGCTATAACCCACTGTTCCGAAGATGGGCCAGGGGTCTAGGTGTGCCTTGGGTCCAAAATTGATTGGGGCATGCCAGAGAAGTTGAAGAGAGGCCTAGTATGGGTCTTTGAGGTAGATGGGTCCATTTGGGTGGTCAAACGGGCGAAATGGCGTGAACAGGGCATTTTTGAGCTAAAACGGTGTGCTATAGCCACAGTTTTGGGGGTGGACCCAAGGTATGAGCGTTTTGTGGTCCCAAAATCATTCGAGGTATGCCAAGGAAGCTGAAGAGCAGCCTAGTATGGGCCTTTGGGGTGGGTGGGTCTATTTGAGTGGTCAAACGAGTGAAACAGCACGAACGGGGAATTTTTGGGCTAAATCGGTGTGCTATAGCCCATGGTTTCGGGGGTGGGCCTGGGGTTCGGGCGTTTCATGGCTAAAAATTGATCGAGGCGTGTCTAAGAGGCGGAGGAATAATCTAGTGTGGGGCTTTGGGGTGGGATGGACCATTTGGGAGGTCAAACAGGTGAAATGGCGCAAACGGGGTATTTTCGGGCCAAATAAGTATACTATAGCCCATGTTTCCGGGGGTAGGCTCGGGGCCCGGGCGTGCTGTTGGCCCAAAATCAATCGGAGAGTGCCAAGGATGCTGGGGAGTGGCCTAGTGTTGGCCAATTGGCTGGGCAGGGCAATTTGGGTGGTCAAACGTTTAAAACGGTGTGAATGGGGCATTTTCGAGCCAAACTAATGTGCTATAGCCCACGGTTCCAAGGGTGGGTCCGAGGTCAGGGCAGGCCGTGGGCCTAAAATCGATCGAGGCATGCCAGTGAGGCTGGGGAGCAGCCTAATATGGGCCTTTGGAGTCGGCGAGACCATTTGGATAGTCCAACGGGCAAAACAAAATAAACAGGGCATTTTCATGCCAAATCAGTGTGCTACAGCCCACGGTTCCTGGGGTAGGCCCGAGGTTTGGGCGTGCCATAGGTCCAAATCGACCAAAGTATGCCAGAGAGGTTGGGGAGCAGCCTAGTATGGGCCTCTGAGTTGGGCGGGGCCATTTGTAAGGTCAAATGGGAGTAATTATGCGAACAGGGCATTTTTGGGCCAAATCGGTGTGCTATAGCCTACGGTTCTGGGGGTAGGACAAGGGTCTGAGCGTGCCATGGGCCTAAAATAAACTGAGACATGATAGGGTGGCTGGGGAGCGACCTAGTGTGGGTCTTTGGGGTGGGCGAGGCCATTTGGGTGGTCAAACGGGCAAAATGGTGCGGACGGGGCATTTTTGGGCCAAATCAGTGTGCTATAGCCAACAATTTCGGGGATGAGCCCGAGGTTTGGGCGTGCTGTGGTCATAAAATCAAATGGTATGACAAGGAGGCTGGGGAGCGACCTAGTGTGGGCCTTTGAGAAGTGGGGACCATTTGGGTGGTTAAATGGGCTAAACGGCGTAAATGGGGCATTTTTTAACTAAATCGGTGTGCTATAGACCACGGTTTTGGGGTGGGCTGAGGTCTGGGAGTGTCGTGGCCCCAAAGTCAACCGAGGTTTGCTAGGAAATTAGAGAGCAGCCTAGTGTGGGCCTTTAGGGTAGGTGGGGCAATTTAGGTGGTCAAACGGGCAAAACGACGCGAACAGGGCATTTTCGGGCCAAATTGGTGTGCTATATCCCACGATTTTGGGGGTGAGCCCTAGGTAAGGGCGTGTCGTGGGCCTAAAATCAACTGAGGTATGTTAGGGAGGTTAAAGAGCGGCCTAGTATGGGCCTTCGGGGTCAAATGGGCAAAACGATGCAAACAGGGCATTTTTAGGGCAAATCGTTATGCTATAGCCTATGGTTCCATGGGTGGGCTCGTGTTCCGGGCATGTCATGGGTTAAAAATTAATCAGATCATGCCAAGGAGGCTAGAGAGCGGCCTAGTATAGTCCTATGGGGTGCACGTGGCTATTTGGGTGGCCAAATAGGCAAAACAGCGCCAACGGGGCATTTTCAAGCTATATTGGTGTGCTATAGCCCACGGTTCCGAGATGGGCCAAGGGTACGAGCGTTCTTTGAGCCTAAAATCAATTAGGGCATGCCAGAGAGGTTGGGAAGCGGCCTAGTGTTTGCGTTTGGGGTGGGCAGGGCTATTTGGGTGGTCAAACGGGCAACATGGTGCGAACATGGCATTTTCGAGCTAAATCAGTGTGTTATAGCCCACGGTTTCGGGGGTGTTCCCGGTGTCCAAGCATGTCGAGGGCTGAAAATCAACCGGGGTGCGTCATGGAGGCTAGTAGCGGCCTAGTATGGGCCTTTGGGATGGGCGGGGCCATTTGGGTAGTCAAATAGGCGAGACAGCGCGAACGGGGTATTTTTAGGCCAAATCAGTGTGCTATAGCCCATAGTTCTAGGGATGGGGTCAGAGTCCGGGCGTATCGTGGGCCCAAAATCAATCGAAGTGTGCTAGGATGGCTTTGGAGTAACCTAGTATAGGCCATCGAAGTGGGCAGGGCTATTTAGGTTGTCAAACATGCAAAACGGCACAAACAGGGTATTTTGGGACTAAATTGGTGTGCTATAGCATACTGTTTCGGGGTGGGCATGGGGTTCGAGCTTATTATGGGCCCATAATCGATCGGGGTGTGCCATTGAGGCTGGGGAATGGTGTAGTGTGGGCCATTGAGGTAGGAGGGGCCATTAGGGTGGTCAAATGGGTGAAACAGCATAAATAGGGAATTTTTGGGCCAAATCGGTAGGCTATAGCCCACGATTCCTAGAGTGGACTCAGGGTTAGGGCGTGTCGTGGGCTAAAAATCAATCGGGGCATGCCAGGGAGGTTGGAAAGCAGCGTAATAAAGGCCTTTTGGGTGGGCAAGGCCATTTAGGTTGTCAAACGGGTGAAACGGCGTGAAAGAGGCATTTTCAGGCTATATCAATGTGCTATAGCCCATTGTTCTAGGGTTGGGCTCGGGGTACGGGCGTGACATGGGCGTAAAATTGACTGGGGAATACCAAAGAGGTTGGGGAGAGGCCTAGTGTAGTCTTTTGGGGTAGGCAGGGCTATTTGGGTGGTCTAACGGGCGAAATAAAATGAATGAGGAATTTTTGGGCCAAATCAGTGTGCTATAGCCCACTATTTCAAGGGTGGGCCTGGTGCCCGAGCATGCCGTGGGCTCGGGGCCCGAGCGTGCCGGGGCCTAAAATTATTTGGGGCTTGCCAGAGAGGCTGGAGAGTGGCTTAGTATGGCCCTTTAGAGTGGGCGAGGATATTTGGGTAGTTAAACGGGCAAAATAACGCGAACGAGGAATTTTTAGGTCACATTGATATGCTATAGCTCACGGTTCTGGGGTGATCCCGAGGTTCGGGCTTGCCATGTGTCCAAAATCGACTAGGGCATTTCAGGAAGGCTGTAGAGCAACCTCGTGCAGGCCTTTAAGGTAGGCGGGGACATTTGGGTGGTCAAACAGGCAAAACAATGCGAATAAGGCATTTTCAGGCCAAATTAGTATGGTTTAGCCCCCGATTCCAGGGGTAGGCCCAAAATCGATCGAGGCATGTCAAAGAGGCTGGAAAGTGACTAATGTGGGGCTTTGTACTGATCGGGGCCATTTGGGTGGTCAAATGGGTAAAACAGCGTGAATGGAGCGATTTTAGGCCAAATCGATGTATTATAGTCCACGGTTCTGGGGGTGGACTCGGGGTCTGGGCATGCGGCTGGACCTAATCAATCAGGGTGTGTCAGAGAGGTTGGGGAGCGACCTAGTATGGTCCTTTGGGTTGGGAGGGAATATTTAGGTGGTCAAATGAGTGAAACGGCAAGAACAGGGCTTTTTCAGGTCAAATTGGTGTGCTATTGCCCATGGTTTTGGGGGTGGCTCAGGGTCCGGGCGTCCCATAGGACCAAAATTGACTAAGGCATGCAAGGGATACTGGGAGGCGACCTAGTGTGAGCCTTTGGGGTGGGCGAGGATATTTGGGTAGTCAAATGGGCAAAACGGTACGAATAGGGCATTTTTGGGCCAAATCTATGTGCTATATCCCATTGTTGCGGGGTTAGACCAGGGCTCCGGGCGTGTCGTGTGCCCAAAATTGACCGGGGTGTGCCAGGGAGGCTGCGGAGTGGCCTAGTGTGGTCCTTTAGGGTGGGCGAGGACATTTGGATAGTCAAACGAGCAAAACGGCACGAACGGGGCATTTTCAGAGCAAATCAGTATGCTATATCCCATGGTTCTAGGGGTGGGCTCGGGGTACGAGCATGTGGTGGGACCAAAATCAATCAGGGCATGCCAGAGACGCTGGAGAGCGGCCTGGTACAGGACTTTGGGGTGGGCGAGGCCATTTGGGTGGCCAAATAGGCAAAATAGCGCGAACGGGGCATTTTTAGGCTAAATCGGTGAGCTATAGCCCACGGTTCTGGGGGTGGGCCCAATTTTTGGGCGTATTGTATGCCCAAAATTGATCGGGGTATTTTAGAAAGACTATGGAGCAGCCTAGTAAGGGCCTTTAGGGTGGGTGGGGCCACTTGGGTGGTCAAACGGGAAAAACAGTTTGACCAAGGAATTTTTGGGCCAAATTTGTATGCTATTTCCCACGGTTGTAAGGGTGGGATCGGGGTCCGAGCATGCCGTGGACCCAAAATCGATTGTAGCCTGCTAGGGAGATTAAAAAGCGGCGTAGTATGGGCCTTTTGGGTAGGCGGTGCTTTTTGGGTAGTCAAATAGGCAAAACATCGTGAATGAGGCATTTTCAGACCAAATCACTGTGATATAGCCTACAATTCCTGGGGTTGGCCTGGGGTTCGGGCGTTTTGTAGGCCCAAAATTGACAGGGCGTGCCAGAGAGGCTGGAGACCATCCTAGAGTGGGTCTTTAGGGTGAGTTAGGCTATTTGGGTGGTCAAACGGGAAAAACAACGCAAACAGGGCATTTTAAAGCCAAATTAGTGTGTTATATAGCTCACGATTCCAGTGGTGGGCCTCGGGTCCAGGCGTGCCGTCGGCCCAAAATCGATCGGGGCATACCAGAGAGGCTGTGAAAAGTCCTAGTATGTGCCTTTGGGGTGTGCGGATCCATTTGTGTGGTCAAATGGGCGAAACGGTGTGAATGGGGTATTTTTGAGCTAAATCGGTGCTATAGCCCACGATTCTTCGGGTAGGCTTGGGGTTAGGGCATGTCGTAGGCCCTAAAATAACCAGGGTGTGTCAAGGAGGTTGGGAAGCGACCTAGTGTAGGCCTTTGTGGTGGACGAGGCTATTTAGGTGTTTAAATAAGCGAAATGCGCGAATAGGGCTTTTTCGAGCAAAATTGGTGTGCTATAGACCACAGTTTTGGGGGTGGGCCCAGGTTTCGGGCATGCCTTAGGACCAAAATCGACTAGGGCATGCTAGAAAGGCTGGAGAGAGGCCTAGTATTAGCCTTTAGGGTGGGCAGGGCCATTTTGGTGGTTAAATAGGGAAAATGATGCAAACGGGGCATTTTTGAGCCAAATCGGTATGCTATAGCCCACAGTTCCTGGAGTGGGCTATGGGTTCGGGCTTGTCCTGGGCCTAAAATTGACTGAGGCGTGCTAGGGGGTTACGAAGTAGCCTATGTGGGCCTTTGGGGTGGGCGAGGATATTTGGGTAGTCAAACGGGAGAAACGGCGCAAACGAGGCATTTTCGAGCCAAATTGTTGCGTTATAGCCCACAGTTCTGGGGGTGGGCTTAGGCTTAGGGTGTGTCGTGGGCCTAAAATCGATCGTGGCATGCCAAGGAAATTGGGTAGCGTCTTAGTGTGGGCCTTTGAGTTGGGCGGGGCAATTTGGGTGGTCAAATGGGCAAAATAGTATTTTCGATACATTTTTGGGTCAAATCGTTGTGCTATAGCCCACAATTCCATAGGTGGGCCTAGGGTCCGGGTGTGTCATGTGTCCAAAATCTATCGAAGCATGCTGGGGAGCAGCCTAGTATGGGCTTTTAGGGTGGGCAGGGCCATTTGGTAGGTAAAACAGGCAAAACAACGCGAACGTGGCAATTTTAGACCAAATCAGTGTACTATATAGCCCATGGTTCTAGGGGTGAGCCCGGGGTCTGAGCGTGTCGTGGGCCCAAAATCAATCGAGGCATGTCAGAGAGGCTTGAGAGCGGCCTAGTATGGGCGTTTGGGGTGGACGGGGCCTTTTTGGTGGTCAAACTGGCAAAACGGTGCGAACAGGGCATTTTCGAATCAAATAGGTGTGTTATAGACCACGATTTTGGGGGTAGGCTCGGGGTCTGGGCGTGCCGTGGGCCTAAAATCAATCGGGGCGTGCTAGGTAGGTTGGGGAATGGCCTACTATGGGCCTCTAGGGTGGGCGAGGCCATTTAGGTTATCAAATGGGTGAAACGACGCAAACGGGGTATTTTTGAGCCAAATCGTTATGCTATAGCCCACGATTCTAGAGGTGGGCCTAGGGTTCGGGCTTGTCGAAGGGACAAAATTAATCGGGGCATGTTAGGGAGGTTGAGGAGCGGCCTAGTGTGGCTTTTGGGGTGGGCGAGGCCATTTGGGTGGTCAAACGGACAAAACAGCGCAACGGGGCATTTTTAGGCCAAATTAGTATCCTAGATTTTTAGGCTCGAGGTTCAAGCGTCGTGGGTCCAAAATTGATCGGTACATGCTAGAGAGGCTGGGAGCGACATAATATGGGCTTTCGGGGTAGGCGGGGCCATTTGGGTGGTCAAACAGACAAAACAGAGCGAACGAGATATTTTGGGGCCAAATCAGTGTGCTATAGCCCACGATTTCGAGGGTGGGCCCGGGGCACGGATGCGCCCTGAGCCCAAAATCGATTGGACCATGCCAGGGATGCTGGGGAGCAGCCTAGTGTGGGTCTTTGGGGTGGGCAGGGCGATTTAGGCAGTCAAATAGGCGAAACACTATGAATGAGGCATTTTTGGGCTAAATCGGTGTGCTATAGCCCACGGTTCCGGGGGTGGGCCCAGGATCCGACCGTGCTGTGATACCAAAATTCACTAAGGCGTGCTAGGGAGGCTAGGGAGAAGCCTAGTGTGGGCTTTTGTAGTGGGCGGGGCCATTTGGGTGGTCAAACAAGCAAAACGACGCGAATGGGGTATTTTCAGGCTAAATCAGTGCGCTATAGCCCACGATTCTCGGGATGTGCTCGGGTTTTGAATATTTCATGGGCTCAAAATCGATCTAGGCATGATAGGAAGGCTGGGTAGCAGCCCAATATGGGCCTTTAGGGTGGGCGAGGCCATTTAGGGGGTTAAACGGGCAATACGATGCGAATGGGGCATTTTCAGGCTAAATCGGTGTGCTATTGCCCACGGTTCTGGGGGTGGGCCTGGGGACCAAGTGTGTCGTAGGCCCAAAATCTATTAGGATGTGCTGGGGAGACTGTGGAATGGCCTAGTGTGGGCCTTTTGGGTAGGCGGGGCCATTTGGATGGTCAAACGGGTGAAATGGCACGAATGGGGCATTTTCAGGCTAAATTTGTATGCTATAGCCCATAATTTTGGGGGTGGGATCAGGTTCCGAGTGTGCCATGGATCCAAAATTGATTGGGGCATGCCAAAGAGGCTCGAGAGCGGCCTAGTGTGGACCTATGGGGTGGGTGGGACTATTTGGGTGGTCAAGTGGACGAAACGGCACGAACGGAGCATTTTTGGGCTAAAATCGATGTGCTATATCCCACTGTTCTAAGGGTGCGCCCAGGGACCTGGCATGCCGTGGGTCCAAAATCGATCAGGGCATGCCAGGGAGGCTGGGGAGCGGCCTAGTGTGGGCCTTTAGGATTGGTGGGGCCATTTTGGTGGTCAAACTAGCGAAACGGGGCGGACAGAGCTTTTTGGGGATAAATTGATATGCTATAGCCCATGATACCGGCGGTGGGCTCGGGGTCCGAGCGTACTGTTCTCTAAAATCGATCGGGGCATACCAGAGAGGCTGGAGTGCGGCCTAGTGTGGGCCTTTGGGGTGGACAGGGCAATTTGGGTAGTCAAACGAGCAAAATGGCTCGAATAGGGCATTTTCAATCCAAATCGGTGTGCTATACCCCAGGTTTTAGGGGTGGGCTCGAGATCTGGGCATGTCGTAGGCCCAAAATCGACTGTGGTGTGCCAGAAAGGTTGGGAAGCGTCTGCAATATGAGGACTTCAATGTATGTCAAATGCTTATGCGAAAATTCTATTTCTAGAGTTAGAAAGAGTTGTTAGGAAGACTAGCTACTGATTGTAAAGTAAATCATTTGTAGTAGGACTGCTTTTCAAATTTATTGGTACTAGTGATAGTTTATCTGAGATCAGTTGGCTGAGTTGTTCCCAAACTGTGTTGTTTTCTGCACACTTGGTGATTAATAAAAATCTTTAATTACCAATAAAATAAAGTAATAATTTTCAAACCTGAACTAAACTCTATATCGGACAACCGTTACAGGGAACACAGCTAACCCACAGCACATCACTACCAGTGTCTATCTGTACATAGAAGTCCTTTGGAGGGGAACCCAACCGATCTCTTGTAAAATAAATCCTAAAACAAAATCATGTAGTTTACGCACTACTTGAGAAATCATAAATAAGATGATTAATTTTATCAATTTATCCTTCATTTATATTAATAAAAGGTCTCAAGTAGATTCAATAAAATTAGTTTTTGTGTACATCATAAGTGCATCTCGTGTGTCACACGTGCATCTGATGCAATGTACGTGCATCTCGCGCGACCAACGGGCATTTTGTGTGAATTTTGTGTGACATACGTGCATTCATTGTTAATTAATAAAAATATTTTAGAATCACATCAATATTATTTTTAAACATATGTATTAGTATACTATCATTGTAAACTATCTTTTAGCTTAATTTAATAACTTTTTATTAAAAAATATATCTAAACAACTAACTTCCCTAGTAGTACAATTGAAAATGAGCCTCCAAAATTTAATTTTACTTTTTCCTCAAAATTTCTCTTCAAAATTTAACAATACATTAACTTGTTTCTTAAACATAATATATATAAATCATATTTCTAAAAAAATATGTCCCAAAAAATGTTCCAAGTTTCTAAAATCAACTTATTTTACTAAGTGTTCTTTTAAGAAGTGTTTTTTAAAAAAGTACTTTTGATGAGAAATAGTTTATGTTTGGCCAATAAATTTAAAAAACACTTTTGAGTTGCAATTAGAGTTTGACCAAACTTGTTAAAAGTGTTTGTAAGTATATTTTTCCCAAAGATAGTTTTCCAATTGAGTTAGACTCAATTGAACTTTTGTATATGTGTATCAAATTTCATTCTTTGATAGTCAAACAAAATGAACTTGGTTAAATGTATCTTTAATAATTTCAACATTGGGAAATTTTTCTCCATGCTACACCATATCGGACAATCAACCAATTTATGCATGTTCTATTTACTTGAGCAAAACGAAAGTAGAAATTTCACAATTACTATAACAATAATAACATACTTAGTATACTTTCACAAAGTGATTTTGGAGAACATACTTAGTATACTTTCACAAAGTGATTTTGGAGAAGGTGGTAAGTGTACACAGTCCATATAGTAGGTTGTTTTTGATAGATCCCCGGCTCAAGACAAAAAACAGTCTATAAAAGACATCGTATAGGCACAACAAACATCAGGTATTTACACAACAAATCTATATCTATATCTATAATCTATATTCTATATAATATATTAAAAGTGTGAAGCCCCTTACAAAAGTGATTTGAACTTTTTGCCCTTCATTAAAATACTCTTCAATAGACAAAATCGTCTTTTCACTATTTTTTAAAAATAATTATCATTAAATTATTATTCAAATATTTAGAATATAGAAGAAAAAAACAAATAAGAAAGAATCACATATCAAAAGGAATTAAATGCAATGTGTGAAAATTTTCGGTAGCAACTTTTTAGGGAAAAGCTTATTTATGAAAAGGAAAAAAAATAAGAACCAAAATTTATATATTAAAAAAATTCGTATGATAAGTTTTTAAGGAAAAACTTTTGCAAGATATCCTTTTCCATATAAAATAGGTTTGGTTGGCTTTTCCTTGCAAAAAAAAGGATACCGCATTTTGATCCACAAAAATAGGCTTATATTAGGAGTAGTCATATAATTATTTTCCTTATGTTTAGAACTTCAAATCAATTAAAATTCTATTTAAAAATAATTATTTAATTATTTTCAAGATTTTATTAGATTTTTTCGTGGCAGCAGTTTTTTCCTAAATTCAAGTATCTACCAAATATGCTTCATTGTTCTTACAATACCTTTTCTCATTCGTGATTTTGTCTTAATACATGTTACAAGATTAGTGGTTGCTTGCAATACTTATCTCACAAGTTATCATAAGTTTCGTTGATCTATCTATCGACATCATATTTGGTGATGTTGTGATAAAAGTCAAGACACTACGAAAAATACGTTGTTACCTGAGCTCGGAAGCTTGTTTTTTTTTTTTTTTTTTTTTGCTCCTTCTTAGTTTGTAAAGTATTTTTTCTCTTTTAGCATTGTAGTGATTGAATCTTTTTTAAGGTTAATCTAATTTAGTGGAGAAAAAATAATTTTTTTGATCATATAATGGATATAAAATAGTATTGACTGTGATGTAACATGAGCTTCTAAATTTTACTTTGACAAATTACATGAAAACTTATCATTGCCAACAACTGCATGCCCTCCACTCAGGAAGTCTGAGATACATTATTATGCTATGTTGGCAAAGTTGGGAGTTCAACACTACAGTGGAAGTAATTACATCCCTTTGTGTGTATGAACAATACAATTTTAAATGTCAATCTTTTTCATGTGCTTTCAAAAATATTTTTAAATATGTTTTGTTAGTTTGACAGTGTGAATGTCAATGAATTTCTCTCTTTTTGTCAGAATCTGAATTATATAACTTTAATTTTTTCTATTTGTTCCATTTGTTGTAATGTTCTTTCAAAGTTCCCTTTGATAGGTTTGGCCAACCTTTCTACCTTCAAGATAAGGATAAAATTGAGTAGACTTTATTTTTTCCGAATCATACTTTGTGAAATTACACTAAATAGATTGTTGTTGTGGTGTTCATGAGAAAATGGTTCTTTAAATTATACACCAATTAATATGCCTCCGAAAGTCCTTTACAATATGTTTAGTTTTGATTAGTTTCATCAATATTTTTTATTTGTTCTATATTATATTAGTATGAGTTTTACTTAGAGCAATAATTATGGAGTCTAACTTAAAATCTAACATTAAACTTAAGAATATAGAAGTTGTTGAATATGTTCGTATAGCAGGAAATTCTTATCCCAACAGGTTAGTCAAGTGTGTACCTTAGTTTGGAGTTGCTTAACAAGAAATAGGAACAAGAATATGAGGATTTTGTTGTTTTTTTTTACACTGCACTTTTAATTGATAAATAATTAAAAGAGGATGTTTTTATATTTTATTATTGTTACTATTATTAAAAGTGGGAGCTTATACTTGATCAAATATTTTCTTAATTAATTTTTCAAATTTTAGTGTAGTTTAGAAACGTTACACAACAAATCAATAAACAGAAAAATATCAGCTTGATAGGAAAGCGGTAAAAATATAATATAAATAAAAGTTTTCATGAATTTATATGCTTAAAGAATAATTTACTATTGAACATAATTCAATAATTATTATCCTAAAGATTGTGATATTAGTGATGAGAAGGTAATAATTTTTTTTCTATTCGTATAATTTATTAGACATATTATCAGAAGGTTATAACATTGACTTCTAAACTATATGAGAAGAATTGTGATAAAATAAAAACTTTTAAGTCAGGAAAAATTAAAGACTCTTAAAATATTCGGTAAGAAAAGAAAAATAATTGATAAGAAAAAAATATATGATAAGAGAATGTTGTATTAATTTATTTAAATAAACATTGCGAGGTTCTTAAAAATATTGATTGAAATTTTTACCTTTATAAAAGACTATAATAGAAAGAATTGACATTTACTATTTTCTTTATATTTAGTATTAGAAATTAGCGACAAACGAAATCTATTAATAAGCAAGAGAAAATGAAGATAAAGTAGAAAGAAAATATCTAAGAAAAGGAAAAATGTAACGTATGAGAAAGGGTAAAAGTTTTATCGCATGGTGACAATTTGATGATATTTAATGAGTAGTTTCAAATCTCCACACATTGAATCTGTCATTGATGCTACGGGATGTCTGTTGATAATCTCTTTCAAAAGTATGCTAATAAGTTGCTAGGCATGATTGATCTCAAGGAGATTCGAAAACTATGTTTGGATCTTGAAGTAGGTCATACAAATGTTAAAATTTTGATGTTCTTGAAAAATAAAAGCTGAAAAATGAAAATATTACAAAGGAGGAATTGAGAAAAGGCTTAAAGGATCTCCAAGTAGATACTCTTCAAAAAAATGAAAAAAGTCTTGCCAAAATTAGATGCGGAGGTCATGATTCATGTGAATTATTTGAAGGGCGTTCATTATTATGCTTTTCGTTAATGCCTTATCAAGGATAAAAAGAAGTGAGTAGACTTCGAGAATGATTGTCTACTGATTGATTAAGCAGAAGTGAGTACACTTCGAGAATGATTGTCTACTGATTGATCTTATTTTGCAATTTCAATTCCACGCTCAGATTGACTTATTTAGTGAGTTTCTCAAGAATCAGTCTAATCATAAGGTGATCAAGATGGATCAAGAAGAATCAATGGTCAAACTTTCTTTGATTTTGTTTAAACCTTGTATATGAATTATACATAATCAATAATTAATAATTTTAATCGATAAATTGCATGAAACAAGCATTGTTGCCACCGAATGAAGTAGCCAGAAAAAAAACAAAAGATTATCACTTTTAAGTTACTTTTTTTTTATTATAAAGTTTTGTACTTAATAATTTAACGTAACCGTAAAAAAAAATTGTTCTTTTTATATACATTTAGTATTAACTAATACAAAGCACATAAATTGTTTCAATGAAAATTACATTTTATATAGACTACAAATATACAACACATCTATATTTGAATTAACCATTAATATATCAATAATTTATTTTCTATGCATCTATCAAACATTGTATGGTTGAAATACATGAATAACTCTATTCTTATTAACAATTAAACACCCCCAACATGTTAAAGATGTACTTTCTCTGTCCCATTTTAGTTAGGCATATTCTATTTTACATGGTGATTAAAAAATTATAAATTGAATGAAAAATTTTACTATTTTATCCTTTTTCATGTTAATGATATTCATTGAGTATAGGAATGGATATTAAAATTGTAATTTCTCACATAATGTATACTATTAATTGTAGGGATAAAATGAGGAAAATTTAGTAAGTTATCAACTAATTTGAAATATTTATTTTGAGTAAGATGAATAACTAAAATGGGACGGAGGGAGTATAATCATCTAAATGCCCTTAATTTTTATAAAAATGTAGAAATCCTGAAAATAAAAATAACTCATACTAAAAATGAAGTGCTTTTAAAATTAGAAAATAAGTATAATAATTAAATTTTTCTTTAATTAACTAAAATTTTATATTTTTCAAAATTTTACATTATATTTTTAAAGTGTTTGTACTAACTAAAATAACGTACACATATAATTTATTTTTTATATTCGTTTATTTTTTATTCACATTTGATACACGTGCAACGCACGTATCCTAAACTAGTTATAATATAAAAGAGAGTTATAGGAAAAATGATGCCGCACCTCTCATTGGCCAATGATCTTTTTTTTTCTTTTTTTTTTTTTTTATTTTTTCCCCTTTTTTTTTTTTTTTTTTTTTTTTTTTTTTGAATTTTTCCCATTCATTTTTTTAATTAATCAATTTATTTACAAATTAAAATACTATCATATTTATTACAATAATTATATCTAATGAGTTACAAGAAACCTCAACCTATTAACATTCTCAACTTAAACTACATATCTCTTCAACTTCTATTTACTTAATTCATATAGTTAATTAGTCATCCTACAAATAACAATCATCTATGAAATTGTTGAATGCTAATTTTCATTTTCTATTTCTTCTTATTTACTTTTTCTTCTTATAATATAATTATGATGATTAATAGAGTAGTATCTTTTGATGATATGATACACATATTTTTTTATTTGTTATCAGTATTGGTGAGCATGGACATGCATGAGGAGCAAAGTCATGGTACGTACAATCTTTTTATCGATTTAATTTTGGAACAGTCCAAATTTGCTTATTGGTGCTATTTGCGTTTAGTAAAAAATTATTTTTATTCCCACTTCTTTCTTATTGTGATATGTCAGCAAAGTTCAGATTCAGGTAAGATTCCATGATTACGAGAAGAAGAATTTGTAAGAAGAGAAAAGTGAAAAAGAGAAATACATTAAAGATTTAGGAAATTAAAGAGAGAAGAAAAATAAAATAAGATAAAAAGTGCACACTTTATGTAATTAGATTAGGATTAAATATATAAATAAATAGCCGAGCTCTAAAATTTGTTAAAAATATGCACTAAAATAAGACTCAATGCTTGAATTACTTACCACAAATTAAAAAAAAATAAAAAATTATTGATTTTACTTATCTTTATCTCTACATTATATAGCTGCAAAGTATAGAAAATATAATCAAAAGTGAAGAAAAATTATGATAATTTATTTAACATAAAGAAAATATTAAGAAAAATTTCTTTTCAGTGGAAAAGTAGATTTCCTTGGTCATGAGAAAAGAAGGAAGCGAAAGGAAGAACGTGAAAAGAAGAAGAACAAGAAAAGAAGAAGAACGTGAGAAAATATGTTATAAGGTGTTTTAATTGTGATATTTAATTCACGAAAATAATTTTTATAATTTTAAATCTCGTCTGATCCTATTTTAGCTAGGAAATATTTTTATCAAATTTTATTTGGATATTAGAAATGGTATCCTATTTTTGTTAGGAAAGAATTTTATTTTTTATTATAATTAATATTAATATTACTAAAAATAATTAAAAAAATAGTGAAAAGACGACTTTATCTAAAGTGGAGTCTTTTATTGAAGAGTAAAATGTTTAAACAATATTTCTAAGGTCCTTCACACTTTTAATATAGTATAGATATAGATATAGATATAGATATAGATATAGATATAGATATAG
>NC_061121.1:231522887-231572353 GCF_002878395.1 Capsicum annuum | reverse complement strand
AAAAAAAAAACTAAAGAAATTTCAACAGTTGAAATATAATTAATTTGCACGAAGCACGGATGGATTCACTAGATACCAATAAAACAATAATTTTTAAACTTGAACTAAAATATATGTCAGACAACCATTACAGGGAACACACTTAACGCACAACACATCACTTTCGGTGTCTATCTGTACATAGACGTCCTTTAGAGGGGAACTCAACCGAACTCCTGTAAAATAAATCCTAAAACAACATCATGTAGTTTACGTGCTACTTGAGAAATCATAGATATGATGATTAATTTTATCAATTTATCCTTCATTTTTCTATTATATAGAAGAGGTGGTTTCGACCACCTCTTATCCAATTACCAAAATATCCCCTTACTCTCACTTAATTACATACCATATTCCAATATATAATAATTTTATTGTTTCATCATAATGGTTTAAATATTTAATATATTCTATTAATTTATATTAACTAACTATAACTACATATTGAAAGTAAAACTTTTTTATTTATTTAATTGGCTATCATGTTCAAAACTAATTTGTTACCACAAATTACAATAATTAATAACTTAAAATATTTAAAAGACACATAAAAAATTTATTGACTCTCATTATTTTAGCAATGTCATATAAATTGAGATAAAAGAAAAAGTACTGCAAATCATAATAATTAACAACTTAAAATATTTAAAAGTTATATAAAATTTTAGCTGACTCTTAAAATTGTATCGAAGCCACATAAATTGGGACACAAGGAGTAAATATATTATTTGATAATTACGTAAAAATTATTATAAATCACGATAATTAATAAGTTAAAATAATTTTTTAAAAATAGATAAAAGTTCTATTCAACTCTCAAAATTTTATCGGTGCAACATAAATCATGACAAAATAAAAAATTATTTTCCACCACCTCTTATGCAATTACCAAAAACCCCTCTCTACTCCCACTTAATTACATACCATACCCCAATATATAATAATTCCATTGTTTCATCATAATGGTTTGAATATTTAATATATTCTATTAATTTATATTAATTAACTATAACTACATATTGGAAGTAAATTTTATTTATTTATTTAATTAACTATCATGTTCAAAACTAATTTGTTACCACAAATCACAATAATTAGTAACTTAAAATGTTTAAAAGACATATAGAAATTTTATTGGCTCTCATTATTTTAGCAATACCACATAAATTGAGATAAAAGAAAAAGTACTACAAATCATAATAATTAACAAATTAAAATATTTAAAAAATATATAAAATTTTATTTGACTCTCAAAATTGTATCGAAGCCACATAAATTGTAACACAAGGAGTAAATATATTATTTGATAATTATGTAAAAATTATTATAAATCACAATAATTAACAAGTGAAAATACTTTTTTAAAAATAGATAAAAGTTTTATTCAACTCTCAAAATTTTATTGGTGTAACATAAATCATGACAAAATAAAAAATTATCTTAATTAATTGCAACTAAATATTTAAGGTAAATCAATTTTAGTATTTTAATTGACTTTTATATAGAAAATTAATCTTTTTATTTATTTATTTATTTTAGTAAATTTAAATTTTAAAATTATTTTTTTATTATATAGAAATACTAATATTTAAACTTAACTTTAAATTTTTAAAGTACAAAATTAATCAATTTAATTTAATAAAATAAATTTCTAATGAATATTTTCTTAGAATTTGTGTTGGTTCAATATGTATCAAGTTAAAAAGAAATAAAGAAAAATATATAGTAAAATTTTATTATTGTGAAAGATAAATATAATGCACTATCCAATAATGTTTAATAATATTATATTTTGCATATGCAAATATAGCATCCCGTATTTAATTAATATTCTATTCCGGTGAATTATCGATTATTACTATTGGATATGATAAAATTATATTAATTTTTACAGTAATAACATAATCAATTGCTTTTAATTAATTATCATGTGTCATCTAAGTATTAAGAAAATAAATAATATTTAATAAAAAATAAAATAGACATAAAATGCGAAATTAACTCTGAATGTTTTAAATTAAAATTTTGTCTTTCGAATGATGATTTTACTATATCACTCCTTATTATAAGTCATTTATGTATTAGAAAAATAAGAATAACAAAATGATATGTCAACATAAAATATTTGATTAACTATCAAAATTATATTAGTGTCACATAAATTGAGACGGGACAAAAGAAGATATAAAACAACATATATTATTTGAAAATGAAATAAAAAGTACTGTAAATAACGATAATTAACAAATAGAATTTTAAAAATTGAATGATTTCTGCTTCAGCTGCTTCAATCGTGATTTTAATGTGTACAGTGATGTTTAAAGAGGGTAAAATGGCATAATGAGATTTAAAGAGGATAAAATGTATGTAGTAAAGTGTGAGAAGAATAAAGTATAAGTAAATTTTATTACTATATTTTAAAGAAATTAAAGAAAAGAAGTATAAAGATTATTTGCAAAAAAATTTTACAAACTAATTTAAATATAAATAAAGTAAATTTAAGTACAAAAAACATGTATCTATGACAAATTTTCTACCAAACACTTTGCACTTTCTTAACATTAGCAAATTTTCTATCAAATATGTGCAGCCATCTTTCTCAACTTTTTACAGCTCCTCAATATTAATTAACATTTCTCTGTTTTAAAAATAAAATAAAGAAAAGAAAATCTCAACTCCTTCTTATGATGAAATAAAAAAATATTATATATTGGGATATGGTATGTAATTAAGTGGGAGTAAAGGGATATTTTGGTAATTGGATAAGAGGTGGTCGAAACCACCTCTTCGATATAATAGAAAAACAACACTCTTTTTCTGTATTAAAATTAATAATTAAACAAAACAATAGCAAATCTAAGGTATGTATTCTCTTTATCGGGTAAGTTTACATGACTCTTAATCTTTGCGATATTGAAAATCAATAATCTGCTGGATATTTGATTTAAGCTATTTCATCAGATTTACGCCGCTTTTTTCTTTATATTTCTTATCGCAAAATTCAACAAGAAGGTTAAAAAAAGGCTTCAATTGTGATTCCCTCAGCTCAATCATACTAATGAAAATGTTCTACTGCTCAAACTTTCTACTCCAAGATAAATTCTAAAACTTAAAACTTACAATCCACATGTTCTACTGTTGGGCCCGTGCTGACACAAGCCTTGCACTTCTAGTATATTAATAAAAGGTCTCAAGTAGATTTAATAAAATTAGTTTTTGTGTACATCACATGTGCATCTCATGTGCCACACATGCATCTCATGCGATGTACGTGTATCTCGTGTGATGAACGTGCATCTCGTGCGATGTACGTACATCTCGTGCGATGAACAGACATCCTGTGTTTTTTTAGGTGACATACGTGCATCCATTGTCAATTAATAAAAATATTTTAGAATCACATCAATATTATTTTTAAACATGTGTATTAGTATACTACCATTGTGAACTATCTTCTAGCTTAATTTAGTAATTTTTTATTAAAAAAAATGGGTATATACATAATAACGCATGCTATACAAAAATGAGAAATAATTTAGCAGTTGACTTCTACCATGCATATACCTAGTTTATTACAAGAATGAGTAGTAAGTGCCAAACACTAATGCATAACAGTATGAAAGGGTCGTTATGCAGTGAACTCTGTCCATGACTTAACATTCTTGGCTTTCCGTTGGCTTCTGGTAGTTGAAACATTGACAACCTGAGAGCCTGATATATCAACAGATTGGAAAATAGAATGGGTCTTAGATTAACGCGACAACTGACTAAAGTTATGCTTTAATTTACTAGAGATGAATTAATTTCCCCTGTGTTAAAGCAACATGATATGTTCTATTAGGTTTAGTCAAAGAGCGTATGGATAACTATACGAGTTACAGTCGTAATTGGCCCATCCAATTCGTTGTCCATCCAGATCATAAACAATAATCTTGTCTTTTAGAACAATGTCTGCACGGAAATATAAACATATAGAATCAACAAAAATGAAGCAAAACTAGTAGATGGTAAAAACAACATCCTATGTTTATGCACAGATTATTTTGGTGCTAAGGTTTTTGCTGTGATAAGCTTTTAAAAGTACAGGATATATACGAATCTCAATAGCCGATTTAGCTCAGTAACTTAACGAGCAGACATAGAGGTGCAAGGAAACACAAAAAAGGGGGAGTTAAAAGATGAGGACAGGTGCAGGGAAAAAGTACAGTCAGTCATTCAACTTGAAAAAGATTACCTCCGAGAACTGTCCATCCTTGGCTCAGAGATTTTTGAAATCCCACGCACCAGACAATGGAACCACCCTACAAAAGCAAAACTGTACTGCATGCGATAAATTACTTCATAATCAGATTGCGTGCACTAAAAAAATGAAATCACTTTTGGCCATAGTGTGGTCCAATATAGAGTGACGAGCATCTATTGGGTCTCAGTTTGGAGGACTATGGGAATTTATGGCCCAAACTAATTAAGCATATATCCTACAAGACGGGAGAGGGTACTAGGATTCTCTTTGGAAAGCTAAGTGGATTGGCCACAGAAATTTTTCCAGATCTTTTATCTTTCTGTGGTAATTCAGGATCATCTATTGTTGAAACTTGGTCTCCTCAAGTTAAGGTTCTTGTAAATGACTGGGAGGTGGACCGAATGGCTGAATTACTAGAGAGATTGGGAGGTTGTAACATCCGGCCTAAATGTTGAACCCGATACTATAAGATAGAGGCATGAAAGGGGTGGGAGGTTTACTGTAGGAAGACACTACAAAAGAGATCTTATGGTACAACCTGGAGCATTTCTGACCCATGAAAACAATTCTAGAAGTGAAATATCCCAACCAAGATAAACAGAGTTTCACATTGTTGGTTGGCAGAAGAGCCTGTTTAACTCAAGAAGCTGAAAAGGAGGGGATTCTAGATTGTCTTTAGGTGTTTCTCTTGCAGTGAAAAGTAGGAAATAAATGGTCATTTGTTTCTTCCTTAGAGAGTTACCGTCCAAACGTGGCATATGTTTCTCAACCTTGTCCAAGCACCATGGGTGATGCCAGAGTATACTGCAGATCTTTAAGTTGTATAGGATAAGGAGAGAATGAAGCAAGACTTAGATTCAAGCAGTATTGCACACTGTATTTTCAAGTTGCAACATTACTAGCAGGTGGACTGATATATGCGATGGAATAGAAAAGATCAAACCTATTGTTTCCATTAACCAAGTTACTTGGATCAAACCAGACATGGGATATATCAAAGTTACACAGAAACTACATTAGCAGCAATGGTAAGTCAGGAATTTGAAGTGTCATTTGAGACAGTAATGGAGAGGTACTAGTGGCTTTTTACAGACCTATGTAGTGTGCTAGCAATATGTGTTGGGTTCGAAATTGAGAGGGCATCATGCGGAAGCTATTAGTTGCAAACTATGAGACGATAAGTCAGACAACAACAAAAAATACTAAAGAGCATTAAATTATTATATGTTTTGGCCAATCGGCCTACATATTATAAAATCTAATATTGAAAAATATTAAACCTATTGGGAGAAATCTCCCCCTAAACAAAGACTCTTTAATAACTACATTGTAGATGCTACTGTGTTATGGCATGAGAAGAGGTCTTCTATTTATAAAGTTCCAAAACTTTTTCTCTTAGAAAGAGATTTAGCCAAATATGAATTTTTTTTTATATTTTTCTTTCAGAAAAAGTAGTAGTTATGGTATTACTTTTATTTTCTTCTAAGAAAAAATAAAACCTAAACTTGGTAAGAAAATTAGGGCAAAAATCCTAACAAATCTCCCCTTTTTGGCTTGATTTTCTTTACTTGATCCGTTTTCTT
Organism: Capsicum annuum; assembly: GCF_002878395.1. Taxonomy (NCBI): domain Eukaryota; kingdom Viridiplantae; phylum Streptophyta; class Magnoliopsida; order Solanales; family Solanaceae; genus Capsicum; species Capsicum annuum. Next base: position 231,566,485 of record NC_061121.1, on the reverse strand, counting down.
CACATCACATGCATGAACTTCATTCTTGATATAATCTTCGTAATTGTTGCTTGCCATGGTTAAATATAAAGTTTAAAATATCATGATTAAAAATGGATTAAAAATTAATATTTTATTTTTATTTTTAAAGATGCAGCAGCACAAATGTTGAAAATATGGTTTAAACTTGTTCTCCACATGTAGTTGGATAAAAATCTTTATTATCATCCAATTGATTGCAAATTGATTAGAACTGCATTGGACTTGTTTTTAACCTCATTTTACCAAACCACTGGACCTTTGAACTGTTGGTTCTAATGCCACTTGTTGGGTTCGAAATCGAGAGGGCGTCATGCTAAAGCTACTAGTTGCAATCTATGATACAATAAATCAGACAACAAAGAGCAATACTAAAAAAATTAAATTATTATATATTTTGGCCAATTGACCTACATATTATAAAACCTAATATCGAAAAACATTAGATCTATTGGGAGAAATCTCCCCCTAAACAAAGACTCTTTAATAACTACATTGTGGATTCTACTGTGTTATGGTATGAGAAGGGGTCTTCTATTTATAAAGTTTCAAAACCTTTTCTCTTAGAAAAAGGTTTAGCCAAATATGAAAAAGTTTTATATTAGTAAAAGTAATTATGGTATTAATTTTATTTTCCTTCTAAGAAAAAATAAAACTTAAACTTGATAAGAAAATTAGCGCAAAAACCCTAACAATATGCAGGCAGAAGCCATAGTGCCAAAATATGAAATTCAATGGTGCATTCACAATGGCTTTAACAACTTCTACATGGAAATGGACTCTCTAGCTAATACTAACATCATCATCAATGGGAACACTACTAACAAGAAGCTAAAGAAAATTATCACAGATACAATTGGCATGATCAGCGAAGCTGAAGTAACTATATCTCACTGCCTCGGAGAAGAAAATCAAGTGCTAGATATTTTTTGCTAAAATAACTTCATCTAGCAGAATTGAAACCCTTTATACCTCCTCACAATATTTTCCTAGAGAAGTTAAAGGTTTAATTCAACTAGACAAATGGAAATTTCCTTCTACGAGGAGGAGATATGAAAAATATTTTTTCTGTTAGTTAAGGCTTTTCATATTTCTTGTATGAAAGGGAATTGTATGGAGGTCTAACCCTTTCTTTATCAGTTGTTGGATCCTGTGGTGAGACATGCTAGGGGTCAAACCTCCCCCTACTCCCATAAAGGATTCACAACCAGGGGCAGATCCAGGATTTTCAGTGAGCGAGTTCAGTAGTACATATACGGACTAGTCGAAGGGGGTTCAACCTCTATTATTTATACATAAAAAAAAAATTACCATGTAAAAATAGTATAATTTTTCGACGAAGGGGGTTCAGATGAACCCCCTGCAATACATGTACATCCGCCACTGTTCACAACCCTTGATGATCGCTTAAAAAAAGTTCAAAGAAAAATTGATTTACAGTGGAGTATTGATGTATAAGGTAGTCCTCACCCCTTAATACCATTGTTGCACCGCCGGCAAAGTTCAAACTCACTGTCAGAAAGATATCATTAATGCTTCGTAGAATTGTTTCAACTCAAAGTGATCGATCAATGACTCAGGTCGAGAGGAACGCAATACCAACATCATGCAATTGCCAAAGACTCAATTTAAGTTGAAGTTGACCCTATGAACTCACCCCTACTTCTAGCTTTATCAATTAAAGTTGTAGTTGAACATATGAACTCAATTGAAATTATATAAAAATAAATATTCAACCTATTGCAACAGATAACTTATCTGTTAGAATTTATTAACCATCTGTGAAACAACCTCATTTATCTTCACGAAAAAAATTGAGTTATAAGGAGCATTCACAATGATATAGTTGCCAGCTTTATTTCACTAGTAAGTAGATAATGGATTCAAGTAAAGCTTTTCCTGATATCAATACATGAACATCGTGAATGATCTAAATCCCACGTGAATGCAAATTACAAGATCAGTGGAATGATATAGCTTACTGCATTAACGAAAATGTTATGAGCTTCTTGGGAAGATATGACAGTCGCTCCGGAATCAACTAAGGCTCCCATGTTGCTAGGTATTTTAAATAATTGTGGATTAATACTCAATGTTTGCCCATTGAGAGCAATACTCTCAAGAATCACGTTGTAATGTTGCCTGGTAAAAGAAAAAAAGTGTGTGCGCATAAGCTGGGATATTTATGTAAAAGCCCAACAACAGATGAAAGATATTTATCTATGTTTGATAATTACTTTGGGGAAAAGTAAAACTGTAATCCTGGTCACGAAATATCAAGAAAGAAAAATGAAGTCATGCATGCTAGACATGAAAGAGATAACATACTGTGATGGGACAAGTGGAGTGTAAACTAAATTTGGCTCCACGACTTGACCTAGCACTAAGACACCAACTCCACCATTGCTTCCTTTCAAGCAATGAGAGAACACAGTTGGTGTCACTCCTCGGGTGGAAAGCTGTGCCGTAATCGAAAAGCCCAGCTTCCCTAATCCAAAGATCTCGTCAATTGCTCTGTAAGGAATACTTAGGTTACACGTCCGCAATGTGCTATACTTGTATCATAAAATCCCAATGACGAGTTATTTGAGAAATCATAAATAAGATAATTAATTTATCCTTCATTTATATTAATAAAAGATCTAGAATTAATAAAATTAGTTTACATCATATGTAGAGGTGTACAAACCGAACCGTTAAGTCAAATCGAACCGATGAATCAAACCAAATCAAGGAAAAAAAACGACTTATGGTTTGGTTTGATTGGTTTGGTGTTGGCAAAAAAAAAGCGATCATTCTTGATTTGGTTTAGTATTAGTAAAAATAAAATCAAACCACCGACATAATATATATATATATAATTTTAATTTTTTATACGTAACAAAATATTACTTATAATCTACTTTCTAATTATTTTTATTACTTTTTTATATTCAGAAAATAGATATATATTCTTGGGCCTTTAATTATAATATTTTTCCATTAGTAACAAATTAATATAAAGTCCAATATTAATATAAAAAGAAAAAATTATATATTATAGACAAAATACTATATTAATTACATGGTATGGTTAATGTTTTAAAAAATTACAATTCATAGTTATTTGGTAGTTTAAATTTTTATTTTGTTCTATTGGCAAAAAAATGCCAACAATGGGAACATCAAAACGCACGATTATTGAAAATATCTTCTTCAACTTTATTTTTCTTATTTTTCTTTCAAAATCACTCTAATATCCTTGATTTTACATTGAAGAAACAACAACATTGGCAACATCATAATAGTGTTCTTCAAGAGACCTTCTTCAACTTTTTTTCTCCTTATTTTTCTCTCAAAATCACTTTAATATCACAAGATATCATCCTTGATTTTACTTTGGAGAAGCTTTTTTGCGGATTTGTCACCACATAAAATCCGTTTAGAATATTTATTGAAGATTTGAGGTAATTTTTAGTATTTTTGATATTAGATTTAATTTTTTTTTATATATATTTTGCAATCCTCTCTATCATAAATTTTGGTTGAGATAACTTAGTTCAATCATTATTTTCTCAATTCAACTAAATTGTTATCAATTATATATTATGTGTCAATTATATATGCGTATATGTATAAGTTGTATATTAATTGTGTATATGATGTAATTGTATAAGTAGTATATGTGTAAGTCAATTGTAAAAGTCATATATGGCAATTGTATATGTCAATTATATAAATCATATATGTATAAGTTTTTAATTGTATATGTATATATATGCGCATATGTATAAATTGTATATTAATTATATATATGATATAATTGTATAAGTCGTATATGTATAAGTTAATTGAATAAGTCGTATATGTATACGTCATATATGTCAATTATATAAGTTATATATGTATAAGTTGTTAATTGTATATGTACATTTATTTATTTTTCAATTGTATATCTGAATGTTTGTATAGTATTATAGTGTATATTAAATAACTATATATCTGTATATATACAGTTTGCAGAATTTATAGTGAGTGTGTACATATACATTTTGCATAGTTTATATACAAATATATAATTCTTGAAATTATAAAAGATAAAAGAATGAGAAAGAAAGGGGGCGGAGGGGTAATAGAGGGACAGGAATGGAGGAGGGGAGAGAGAATGAGGAGAGAGGCAAGAAAGAGTGAGAGAAAGAGAGGAATTTAAGGTATATCTATGTTTTGTAACTATGCGAATATTAACCATGTCTTGTAATTATGGACTAAAAGTTATCTATATCTGAATTTTTGCCATATAAAAACCTAAAACTCTTCATTGCTTCACTTTACATTTTGTTCATTCGTTCGTCAAGTTGTGATTTAGGTTTGTTTATCTTCTTTCTCTTTTTTTTTTTTAATGGAATTATGTTATAGTTAATTACTTTATGAAGTTAAATTTTTAATAAGTTGTCTCCAGTTCTTCATTCTTTTGTATGCTCACATTTTATGTGAAAGAAACTTTCAGACAAGTTACTTGTGACTAGTGACTAAGAAATTGAACCACTAGGTCTCCACATAATATTACTTTGAGAGATAGTAGTTTAGACGTCTTAGTAATTTGTTAACTTAATTTTAATTGAAACTACTCTATGATCATTTTTTTTTAATCTTTTTAGTAAAAATATTTAATTTTTTCTTCAATCACATTATAATCGTAAAAAACCGAGAAAAACGAAAAGAGAAAATCGAAAAAAATCGGCTAAAACCAAAATTAAAAAAACGATTGTATATTGGTTTGATTTGATTTATAGATTTAGAAAACCGACATTATTCGTTCGGTTATATTTTAATGACAAACCAAACCAACCCGACCTATGTACACCCCTAATCACATGTGCATCTCGTGTGCCACACATGCATCTCATGCGATGTATGTACATCTCGTGCGATGAACGTGCATCTTGTGTGCATTTAGTGTGACATACGTGCATTCATTGTCAATTGATAAAAATATTTTAGAATCACATAAATATTATTTTTAAATATGTGTATTAGTGTACTACTATTGTGAACTATCTTCTAGCTTAATTTAATAATTTTTTACTAAAAAGAATATCTAAACAACTAACTTCCCCATAGTAATATTTGAAAATCCACTATTCTAATAGACTTCAAATTTACAAAGCTCATATCCACTTTTCTATTGGACTTCAAATTCACAAAGCCCCATCCACTTTTCTAATGGACTTCAAATTCACAAAGCCCATGTCTACTTTTCCAATGGACTTCAAGTTCACAAAGCCCACATCCACTTAGCTAGCGGACCCCAAATTCACAAAGTCCAAAACCAGAATTATAATGGACTTCAAAGCCCACGTTCACTTTTTAATGGACTTCAAATTCACAAAGCCTACATCCACTTTTCTAATGAACTTCAAATTCACAAAGTTCAATTTCACTATTCTAATGAACTTCAAATTTACAAAGCCCACGTTTACCTTTTTTAATGGACTTTAAATTTCACAAAGAACACATTTATTTCACAAAGCCCATATCGAATTTTCTAATAAACTTCAACATCACAAAGCATGTATCCACTATTCTAATGGACTTCAAATTCACATGCTCACATCTACTTTTCTAATGGACTTCAAATAAATAATGCCCAAATCCACTATTATAATGGATTTCAAATTCACAAAGCCCACATCAACTTTTCTAATTGACTTCAAATTCACAAAGTCCAAATCCATTATTCTAATGGATTTCAAATCCACAAAGCCTAAATCCACTATTTTAATGGACTTCAAATTCACAAAGTTCACTTTTAGGATTCATTGGGCCATAGATATTCCAAATAGTCTTGGGCAAATATTTTGTGCTTAAATCCATTATTATAATGGACTTCAAATTCACAAGGTTCACTTTTAAAATTAATTTGGCCATAAATATCTCAAATAATTTTCGGGTAAAAAATTGACAAAATATGTTTGCCCATATTATTGACAAACAATCTAAATTTTCAAAAAATAGTTTTAAGGCCAAACTCTATTATTAAAGAATTTTTTTAAAAAAACACCACACTATTTATCAATCTCAACTTATATCTATTTGCTAATCAATTTCATTCACAAATATTGTTATTTGACTTGGGTATGTAATAGTATTGTTTAATAACATTTGTTAAAAGTAACATAAATAGAAAAACTAAATGTTCGTTTGTGAGTTGAGAAACCTTCGGCAACTTCTACTCTAGTGTGTGTAAATTGTTTATAAGCAGGTTGAAGCATATAATTCATGAGTTTAATTTTATCATGGAGCATGTTTATTATAAAACGATAGTATAAAGTTATGAATAATTTTAATATTTTTTAGAACTTATGAGCATTAATCATATTTCTTACAAAAGCCATATATTTTTTTTAAAACTATGGTCGAACACATGGTGAAATTTCACAAAAAAATTACTTTCCAAAAATAAAATCTATGGCAAAAAATTCTAACGGACTTCAAATTCACAAAGTCCAAATATGTTATTCTAATGGATTTCAAATTCACAAAGTCCACATTTTTTTGATGGACTTCGAATTCACAAAAATCGCATCCACTTTTCCAATGGACTTTAAATTCCCAAAGCCCAAATCCATTATCCTAACAAGCCCAATGGACTTCAAATTCTCAAAGCCCATATCCATTTTTCTAAATTCATACATTTACACAACAATAGAGGACAATATTTTCCTAACCTAACACAACACCAATTTTCGAATATCATTTTTTCACTTAAAAAAAAACATTCTTTTTTTTTTTTCATTTAAATTTCACTATTTTCATGATCAACGCACATCTATCCATCGACGAATACTAGACCCTATATCACATTTTTCTAAAGCACACAAAACTCAACAACATAGGCCAATATTCCTTTAACCAAATACAACTTCAATTTCTAAAGATTATTTTTTTCTCTGTGAAAATAAAAATAATTTTGTTTTTCAAATTTCACAATTTTCATAACCAAACAGGCATTATCTATCAGTCAAGGAATACTGGACCCTATATCACATTCACAAGCCCAATTGTAATGTAGCCCAATGGATTTCAAATCCACAAAACTCATATCCATTTTTTTAAAAATAAAAACTACAAAACACAACATAAATTTCGACAGTTTGAAATTTAATCACAGAAAATTCTTATATTTGCATAATTACTGAAATCTCAATTTTGGATCTGTCGAGATACATAACTGGCTCCTGACACATCCAATGAATATACATTTTCTCCTTTGTAAAGATACATAATTAGCTCCCAATATATTTTTCTGATTCTAGGTCTGTCAAGATATATAATTAGCTCCCGATACATCAAATAAATATACATAATTAGTTTAAAAAGTTTTTAATTATTTTGTAAGTGTGGAGATTTGTATAAATATGATAAGTTAAGGTGTATGCTTGGGTTTTTTTTTTTTCTTTTTCAAATTTCACAATTTCCATGGCCAAACAGGCATATCTACCATTCAAGAAATACTGAACCATATATCACATTTAACTAGCCCTATTTTCACTTAAGCCCAATGGACTCCAAATTTGTTCCATGTCACATATAAGAAGCCCAATTTTCATCTAAGCCCAATGAACTCCAAATTTGTTCTACATCACTTTAAGAAGCCCAATTTTCACCTAAGCCCAGTGGACTCCAAATTTGTTCTATATCACATATAACAAGCCCAATTTTCATCTAAGCCCAATGAAATCCAAATTTGTTCTACATCACTTTAAGAAGCCCAATTTTCACCTAAGCCCAGTGGACTCCAAATTTGTTCTGTATCACATTTAACAAGCCCAATGTCACCTAAGCCCAATGGACTCCATATTTGTTCCATATCACGTTTAACAAGCCCAATTTTCACCTAAGCCCAATGGACTCCAAATTCAGTCTGCATCACATTTAACAAGCCCAATGGACTCCAAATTTGTTCTATATATATCACGTTTAACAAGCCCAAATTTTCACCTGAGCCCAATGGACTCCAAATTTGCTCTGTATCACATTTAACAAGCCCGATTTTCACCTAACTTCAATGGACTCCAAATTTGTTTTACATCACATATAACAAGCCCGATTTTCACCTAACTTCAATGGACTCCAAATTTGTTTTACATCACATATAACAAGCCCAATTTTCACCTAAGTCCAATGGACTCCAAATATATTCTGTATCACATTTAACAAGCCCAATTCTCACCTAAGCCCAATGGACTCCAATTTGTTCTGTATCAACATTTAACAAGCTCAATTTTCACCTAAGCCCAATGAATTCCAAAATTTATTCTATATCATATTTAACCAGCCCAATTTTCAGCAAGCCCAATGGACTCCAAATTTATTCTACATAACAAGCCCAATTTTCACCTAAGCCCAATTGACTCCAAATTTCAAAAAGCCCATATCCAACTTTTCTAAATCCACACAAATACTCAACAACATAGGTCATTATTCCTCCTCCTCCAGCTTCTTAATTTTGGTAAATTAGTTTTCTCCATACTTCTCTCTAATTATAATAATGCATAAATAAAATTTTAGCTGTAATCTATTTTTCTAATTAATTAAATTTAAATTTCATTCTTCTGTTTTTTTTTTTTTTTTATTAATGTGAGTAATATTTACTGTTGTTTTAAGATTTTTACATGTTAATTTGAAGTATTACTACTATCCATGTGATAGATGTGTACAAATTTGTGATTAATATTATTTATAACAAAACTAATGAGAGTTTTAGGTTGACCAAGAATTTTTGTCTGGATAGAATTTGCCTTTTTCTGGCTACATATGTGAATAATGGTGTTTTTTTTTTTAGTTGTTTTAAGATATTTACATGTTAATTTGAAGTTTTACTAGCTAAAAATGTGATATATAGGTTTATATTTGTGATTGGTAGTACTTTTAATGAAGTTAATGAGATTTTTAGGTGGACCAAGGATTTTTTATCTAGGTAGAAGATGCATTTTTCTAGCTACCTATGTGAATAATAGTGGCTAGTTTCTCGACGATAACATATCTAGTGTAGTTGCGCAAGTGTGGTTTGGGAAGATAGAGTAGAGTGTACGTAGACCAAGAAATAGCGGATGTTTTTTTCATAGTTGTTTAAGATTTTCACATGTTAATTTGCAATTTTAGGTGGACCAAGGATTTTTGTCTAGGTAGAAGATGCATTTTTCTAGATACATATGTGAATAATAGTGGCTAGTTTATCGACAATAACATATCCAGTATAGTCACACAAGTGTGGTTTGGGAAGATAGAGTAGTAGAGTAGAGAAATAGTGGATGTTTTTTTCATAGTTGTTTAAGATTTTCACATGTTAATTTGCAATTTTTATCGACTACCAATTTGAAGGGGAGTCTTGGAGTAACTGGTAAAGTTGCTGCCATGTGACCGGGAGGTCACGGGTTCAAGCCTTGGAATGCAAGGTAAGGCTGCGTAGAATAGATCCCTTTGGTCGGGCCCTTTCCTAGACCCTACGCATAGCTATGTTGCTCGTACTCGTCAAAAATGTCAATGGGTGCGTGTCGGATTTGCTAAAATTAGTGTATTTTTGAAGAATCTGACACAGGTGCTGCATAAAAAATGAAGAGTCCCCGCAACTTAGGCGCATAGCGGGAGCTTTAGTGAACTGACTTGCCCACTTTACCGATGTGATAAGTAGGTCCAAATTGATTGGTAGTATTTCAGATGAAACTAATGAGACTTTTAGGTCGATCAAGGATTTTTATCTGGGTAGAATTGGTTTTTCTGACTACCTGCGTGAATAATACTGACTCTTTTCTTGTAGTTGTTTAAGATTTGTACATGTTAAGTTGAAGTTTTACTCACTACTCATTTGATAAATATGTCCAAATTTGTGATGCAGTAGTACTTGTAATGAAACTAATGAGATTTTTAGGTAGACCAACGATTTTTTTTTAATCTAGTTAAAATTTGCATTTCCCCGACTACCTGGGTGAATAGTAGTAGCTCTTTTTTCATAGTTTAAGATTTTTATATTTTAATTTAAGTTTTGTTTAAGATTTTTACATGTTAATTTGAAGTTTTACTCTCTATCCGGCCATTTGATAAATAGGTCCAATTTTGTGATTGGTTGTATTCGTAACGAAACTGATTATATTTTAGGCCGACCAAGGATTTTTAATCTGCATAGAATTTGCATTTTTTCCTAGATACCTGCGTGAATAGTAGTCTTTTCCCAACAGCAACATAACCAATGTAGTCCCGCAAGTGGGGTCTGGGAGGGTAGAGTGTGCACAGACCTCTCCCCCACCTAGGTAATAAAGAGGTTATTTCTAATAGGCCCTCGCCTCAAGGAAATAGTGGCTCTTTTTTCATAGCTGTTTAAGATTTTTACATGTTAATTTGCTTTTTTTACGGGCTAGCCATTTGATAAATAGGTCCAAATTTTGTGGTTGGTAGTATTTCTAATGAAACTAATGAGATTTTTAGGCCAACCAAGGATTTTATATCTAGATAGAATTTGCCCTTTTTCCAACAACAACATGCCCAGTGTAATCCCATGAGTTGGTTCTGGGAGGGTAGAGTGTGCACACATCGCTTAACCCTATCTTGGGAGATAGAGAAACTGTTTCCAATAGACCCTCGGCTAAAAATAGTGGCTCGTTTTCGTAGTTGTTTAAGATTTTTACGTGTTATTTTGAAGTTTTACTCTCTACCATTTGATAAATAGGTTCGAATATTGGAATGAATGACATTTTTAGGCAACCAGTGATTTTTATCTGCGCAAAATTTGCAATTTTTTTGTCTATGTGTGAATAATAGTGGCTCTTTGTTTCATTTTTTTCAGTAGTTTTACTGGTTATTTAGCAGTTTTTACTTGGTACCCATGTGATAAATGGGTCCAAAATGGTCATATGTTCCTTGTAAGTAATGAGTTTTGTTTTGTGTCTACCAAGATTATTTTGACAGAGATGGGTGCTAAAGGGAGGAAGAAAAGCATAACTAAGAAGTTGAAGAAGGGTGCTAGCGAATTCTCTGCTTCTAAAGATAAAGCTGCTGACTTTCTGGTATGTTATGGCATATTTAAGTTAGTAATGCTCCTCCAAGTTTTTGAACGAAAGCAACACTGAGAACAATTTTGTCTTTCATGTTTTTTAGTTTCTTACTTTCCCTCTTCGAGTTGAGGGCCTAAGGAAACAACCTGGGTAATGTTTGCATACACTTCACCCTCCAAAACGCCACTTACGGGATAAGACTAGGTTTGCCGTTTGTTGTTGTTTTTAGTTTCCTTCATGATACATGTTAATTTATCTTTTTGGTTTATATGGTTGAACTGACTAATGAGTACTGTGATGATTGAAAACTCTTAGGATCTATTTGGTTGTTGGGAGAGTCGTTAAAAGATCTTTGTTATGTGGGACAGGAAAGGGAACTTGAAGAATATAAAAGGAGTAAATGTTGGCTACTAGATTCCCAGAATTTGATGAAACTAGCCACCATTCTTAATTATACTTATAGGTCAAATCTAGTGGTATACTTTATGCATATTAAATCCTTACGAAGTATGTACTCTTTTATCGTACAATTGAGATAGAGTTTTGACTTTAGAACATCTGTAAAAGAATTTTTTCCAGATCTGTAATAGTGCTTCATGATATAGACAAAAAGATATAGTTACAAATAGGTATAATACATAAATATGACCTTAAACTTGACACCAAATTATAACATTGACCTTAAACTTTGACAGTGCACAAGTAGGCCCTTTAACTATACAAAACCTGAACAAATAAACACTCCGATTTTGCAACCTACACACGTGAACCTCACTTGTGCCTACGTGGATTAGTCATCCACTTAGATGCTGCCACCTAATAAAAAAGATACATTATAACTATGCCCTTTAACTTTGCCAGTGCACAAGTAGGCCTTTTAACTATACAAAATATGAACAAAAAAACCCTTCAATTCTAACTCCGACGCGCTCAGTTTTTTAGTGTACACACGCATTTTGCCACGTAGGATTGGAGTGTTTACTTGTTCAGGTTTTGTATAGTTAAAGGGCCTACTTGTGTACTATCAAAGTTTAAGGTCAATGTTATAATTTGGTGTCAAGTTTAGGGTCATATTTATGTATTATGCCTTACAAATATGGTGGAGTACTTGGCGCAAGATGGCAGGACACCACCATTATTAGAAAAGAGATGTCGTGGAGTACTTGAAATGTTCTTTTGCAAGAGTAATTTTATGGGAAATTTGGTCTCAACGCTCATGAGAGATTCCAGATATAAGAAAAAATTGGAGATAATAATAGATAACAAAACATCTTTTAAATGACGTAAATCTTACTTTTGAATAGGACTGGATAATCAACTTTTAACAGATATTAATTCAAATTTAGTAATCTCTTAGTTCCAATTTATGTTGATGCTATTTATTTATTAGGTCATAAAAAAGAATGACATTCTATATTTGAAAATAAATTAACTTTAAGCTTCTCATTTTTCCCTTAACGAGAAGCTTATATAGTCTCACAAATTTTATGCCATTTTTTTAAGATCACAAGTATCAAAAGTCTTATAGCCACACAAATGTTATAGCATGTTTATAAGTTAAAAGTTAAAAACCATAAAATTCGAATACCCTACTTTCTTTCTTAGACTCCATGTCGAGTCAAACTATGTTGCATTAATTGGTATAAAAAGATTAGCTGGTCTTAAGTGTCACTAGACACTAATCATGGGTCATGCGTCAATTTATCCGGCAATGTTGGCATGTAATTTTCAGCCAACGAGTATCAGTTCATGCGCAGTTATTCTCCACATACAACTACAAGGGTATGAGTTGTTTGGATCATATAAAAACTACATTCCATGTCATTCCTTTGTCTTCTGTGATTAACTAATGGTATCTTTACTGTAGTCAATCAGCAGTTCTGTTGTATAAGAGAGAAGAAAAAAATGACCTTTTTGGTGATGGCTTGCGTTTTCTTACTTTTGTTTTCCTTATACGTAACAGCCATTGGAAGGTGGGCCAGCAAGGAAACTTCCAGATACTGAAGTACAGGAAAGTAAAGCCAGAGTGTTGTATATTGGAAGGATTCCACATGGATTTTATGAGAATGAAATGGAAGGTTTGCATTTCTCACGTTTTTTCGTCTCCTAGCCTTTTTAGCTTTTATATCTATTTGTAGCATTCCAAAGTTGAATAACTGTTGTTGTGCCATCTTTGGCTGCTGTTGTCTTTAGGTTTCTTTAAGCAATTTGGTACAATTAAGAGGCTTAGACTTGCAAGGAATAAAAAGGTGAATACTCCAACTGATTTTTTATCCTTAATTTATTCAGTGTAGTTTGGTATCATTGTCTGATTTTGTCTTCTTGACCTACTTGCATTCATATGGTTGGTGTCACAATCTGACACCTTCAGACTTAGTGAGACCCAAGCTGGTGGAGAATGAGCTCACTCAAGTACCTAAAAGTTACGACATTTTTACTATCTATGATTAGTCATAGTAGTATTTACAAAAAGGATAGCTGAGTGACTGTAGAATTTAGCATATAATAGACAGTGGAGCTGAAGTGGCTGTAGAATCACTGCAGTTGATTCTGCATGTGATTATCAAAGTAAACTACTTCCAGTCACATTCTCCAACAAAAAGCTTTTTTGCATTTGCCTTGTGTAGCCTTGCAATGTATTTTCTTCTTTCTAAAGTACAAGGCGAAATGACTTGGGAGTCCCCTCTACTTGTCCCGGAGTGTCATCTGGACCCTTCATTCCTGACTTTGCCAACTGAAAACTTAAACCCTTTTTTAAACTGATCATCCTATGTGACATGTTTGACCCTGATCATCCTATGTGGCATGTTTGACCATAGTGCGTGTCCTCACACGTCTTTAAGGAGCGTGAGACCTTAAAAAGGGACCAGCAATAAATTTCTCTATAGTGGAACAAAAAGAAGTTTTTTCCTTGACTTTTCTTCTCTCTTCCATTTCTCTATCCAATTTCTTTTTGGTCTTTACTAATAGAGCTTATTCCATTTTTTTGGGGGTGGGGGGTGGGGATGGGAGGCCATGATTCTCATTTCAAATTCACAAAGTAGAAGATGAAGAATAACAAAATAAGAAATACCCAAATTTGAAAAAAGTTCCCACATTTTCATTTACATTATACTCTGTTTTTTGTATTTCTTCAAGACAATCTCTACCAACTTTTAAAATTAACCTAAAATTTAAGCATGAAAGTGGGGGGAAAAGGTAAGAAAGAAAGAAATCAACAAATCAAAATGCTTAAGAAAAGGCCATACATTGATTTGAGTTTGTAAATGGAATATTTACTGAACAGGTGCACTAGGGACGCTGCAATAATTTCAAATATGATTCAACACATAGTAAACCAAAAACCTTCTCCTCAATCCCAAAATCTAGTGAAGAATACAATGACAAAAAAAACAAAGAGGAAGCGAAGGAGATGAGAGGAATAAACTAAAAAGAGGTGAAGTCAAAGAAGGACTGACATCGGCTGCAGATTAAAAGAGTTGAAGAAAGAGAAAATTAATTATGAAATAAAGCTTTGGAGTTTAAGTTAATTTTTAGCATTTATTTCCTAAGTGGCACTAAAAAATGACGTGGAACTTGACGTATAGTTGGTTGTATCTCACGCACACTATTGACCGGATGAAAAAGGGTTTAAAATACTGAGTTTCAAAGGGTTTAAGTGCTCAGTTGGCAAAGTCAGGAGTGTAGGGGTCCATATGACAATCCGGGACAAGTAAAAGGGTCTCTCGGGTCGTTTCGCCAAAGTAAAACAGATATATCCTTCCCATTTGTTATGGGGTGTTGTGCTGTGCTGTGTTCATCGGTTAAGTTAACAGCTGCTTTGAACTTGTAGGTAGTTTTCTTTGCCGTAAAGATTGTGATACATTCATCGTCAAAGTATTTAAAATTGTGGTCTTGTAGCTTGAGGACTGTCCTTAATTTCTAAAACTCTGGTTTCTGGAGCTAACGGCTTCCAGTTAGATATATCCGTCAAATTTCTACGTCCATAATACACTTGTACTTTCTTATTGTCTCTCTCTCTCTCTATGCGGTAATCTTTTCATACTTTTCTTATCTTCTGTTTTCTTGTGTCTTTCCTCGTGACAGACAGGAAAATCAAAGCATTTTGGCTTCATAGAATTTGAGTCCCCAGAGGTTGTTCCTCTTCCTGAATAATTTATTATGTTATGCACCCATTTTATAATATCCATCTGGTCATTTTCTTTCCATTAATATTTATCTTTGATTTATGGACAATTGCAGGTTGCTAAAGTGGTTGCAGATACCATGCATAACTATCTATTATTTGAGCACTTGTTGCAAGTTCGTCTTATTACTCCCGAGCATGTTCATCCCAAACTGTAAGGGTTTCATTTTTTTAAACCAATTGTTATTGTATTAAATTTATCTTATAATTCCATATTTCTTGGGTCCCTAAGTTTAAGAGTTCTTCAAAGCTCTTTTTTTTTCTTTTCATTCTTTTTTTTTTCCTTTTCTCCGGAGTGGGCAATCGTGAGAGACTAGTTTGGACATTCTAACACTGTCACTTTTTTTTAAATTGTATCTGCTTCCTGTCCTTGACTTGCTTTGGAGACTATAATGGCTTGGAAAAACATGGCAATGAGAGAAATAGCTTACTGAATTGGTGGTTGAACTGATGGTTAATAATCTTTTCTTAAAACCAAATGCTTTAGTTTAAGATTCCAAGTGAGACATAACTTTTACCAAGAGACAGAGACGGAGACGGAGAAAAGTTCTGTGGGGGGTTATGTTTGAGGGAGTAAAAGTTTTGGTGTAAAGAAGAGGGTATAGATGAAGCAGGTCAATTAGTAGATTTCGAAGGTTCTTTATAAGTATGACATATTGCCCCTGTAATTTTTTGAAGGTTGCAAGCATTTCTTAATGCTGAAGAATACAACAAAAATAAAATAAAATATCCACCTTCAGAAGCGACCTGATGACAACCAACAATATTGTGGCTGGATGAAGTATAAAAAGTGATGTGTTTTTAAACTAGAATCTAGAGAGTTCTCCTTTCTGAAGAGTGCTGATGACATGTGGCTCCACAGTACCAGTTCTGCACTGTGGAATTAGCCATTATGTTACATATAATGCTTTGCTATGTATAAATGACGGTATTTTCTTACAAAATTTTCATGCATTATGATCGTGGGTGTTATTGCATAATCTGATGCATATGTAAGTGGTGCAGTAAAGAAATTTATTTGCAAACTTATGTAAACAAACTTGTATGTATGTAAGAATGCAAATTGATACATAGGAATTATTTTAGCATCCTTATCAATCTTAACTTGGAATGACCATGAAGATGATATTTGCATGAATGAATCTTGTTGCGAGCATGGAGTTGCATGAATTGACAATTTGGTATTTTCATCTTTTTTCTTCTTTTTTTGGTATGGTTATAATTTGTATATTTGCTCCAGGTGGAAAGGTGTGAACCGCTGGTACAAACCGTTAGATTGGGTTAAAATTGAAAGGAAGCGTCACGACAAGGTAGTGTTTGATCTTGTGTGTGTGTGATACAAGATAGTTGCACGATTATGCAAAAAAATGAGTTACACTGCTTTTAGTTATATGAGCTCACATTCGCTTTTACATAACTGTGCAAAGTTTGAGATACATGGTTTGTTGTTGTATGAGCTCTAATTGAACTTATTTAATTGTGAAACTTATCGAGTGCTGATAATATACAGGAAAGAACATTGGAGGATCATAATAAGTTGGTTGAAGGAATTCTAAAACGTGAGAAGAAGAGGCGAAAGAGGATCAAGGTTGCTGGGATTGATTACGAGTGCCCCGAAATGGTAAGAGCAAATGCTTTTATTACATTTTGCACTATCTTGTGATGCAAATTCTACTTGTTTATGCATGTCCAGGAACTACCTTTTGGCTAATTGACAACTACTTGAATAGGATTTCCTTTGCCTAAGAAATTAGTAATGTATTGATCATGGTATTAGGAAGGAAATAACTGCCTAACATGTCAATTAGAAGGATGATCAACAAGTATCTTACATGCGTATCCAAATAATCTCATAGCCTATCATAAAATTACAGAATATCCGAGTTTAGGATTAGATTTAGAAGACAGAATCCATAAAATTTGTGGATTTTTCTTGTATAATCTCGAGGAGGAAAAAAAAAAAGTTCCAAGAGAAGCATATAACACAGCGTAGAAGGCATCGTGATGGAGAAATCTGTTATTTAGATAGCCAAAAGGACTTTTTGGACATGTTGGGAGGTATCTGGTACCTAATGAATAGTTGAGTTGTGGACAGGCACAACCGTTACTAAAAAGAGGAAGTTTTCGGACATGTTAATCAGTACATGACAATTCTGTATGTTGTATACTGAAACATCGCTTGAGAATCCATCCGGATCAAGAAGGTAGAAAAGCGGGGCCTGGGAGGAGAGGATAGATCTACACAGACCTTACCGCTACCTCGAGGAGGTAGTAGAGGAGCATGAAAGTGAATTAACATCTACAATTGTGATTTGCAGGTGGGTGCAATTCAGTCTGCACCAAAGAAGATTAGGTTCACGGATTAGATCTTTACAAGGATAATAAGTGAACAAAATAGTATCTATGGCGACAAGCAGATTAGTATGTGCACGCGCTGTGTGACTGAGGATCGGCTGAAGCTGGCTGGTTTGCTATCAATAACAATGGATTTGAAAATGTAGCAGAGAAAACATGATTGTAGATTATTAGGGAAGACAGGAAGAATTTGACAATTTTCTATTGATTGTATACCATGAATCTATCGTCCAAAATTTACTGTAAAGCACTTGGTTTTCTTCTTGTTTTTTGGTTGAAAAAAAATTATATATAATTAGCTCAAAATCATGACAGTGTTCTTATTCTCGATCTTTATATCTTGGTGTTTAAGATCATGTCTTTAGTCAGTTGAAATTGCGTCATGTCTTATCTAATCACCGTTCCCAATGTTTTATCTCCCATTTTCATTGGCAAATGTGCTCTAGTTTCTAGACTGCAAGAATATATATGACTCGCTTTTTAATGGGGGAGATATATCAACTCTAAATCGCAAAGTTAAAGAGGAATATATTTGCTCTTTTCCCTTCAAAGGCAAGACACTAAACATCATTTTGTTCCCCTTTTTACATTCACAACAGAGGCTGAAGTCCCTCTTTGCAATAACTTAGCATGTCGTCTAACGTTTCATGTAACATTCTCAGTAGACCGAGGTCTAGAAGATCCATAAGTTGCAAAACAAATAAAAAGAGAAATATTTTACTAAATAGTTATATCAAAAGAAATACCCGACAAAAGTTTCGCTACAATACAAAAATACTTTTGACATCAGCCGAACACATAATTTGGCAGTGTTTAACAAAATTTTCATTCAAAATCAAATGCAACTATGGAGAATATTGTTATACCCAAGTGTTCAGAATCTACTTTACAAAGGCAGTAATCACTACATGAATCTACAGTAAGTGGAACTAGGAAATTGCCTTAAGAGGCTACTAATGTAAAAGAAAACACCTAGAAACTGCAACACTATAGTTTATTACAAGAACAAGTAGTAAGTGCCAAACACTAATGCTGGCAACACAGGCGTTGCTCGTGGTAGCTGAAACCTTGACGGCCTGAGAACCTGATATTTAAACAGATAAGGAACATGGCTTAGCTTAACACGACAACTGACTGAAGGTATACATTAATTTACCAGAGAGCGTAGGGATAACTATATGACTTACAATTGTAACTGGCCCATCCAATCCGTTGTCTAGCCAGATCATAAACAACAATCTTGTCCTCTAGAACAATGTCTGCACAGAAATATGAAAATATGAATTGACAAGCACAGTAATGAATCGATAGAACACCTGAAGGTATTTGGTAAAAATTATTATCCTGGCAGAGGGTTACTAGAGCTAATTTGGAGTGGACACAAGAACTAAAATGGGCTATGCAATATTGCAAAGGGAGTAGTAAGGGTAATGAGGTGTGTAGAAGCTGCTTCTATCACTCACTTGTGGGCTGAGAGAAATCCTATTATTTTTTCAGCAAGGAAGAACCCTGCAAGACATCATCGTATCAGATCATTCAGGAGGTTCAATTCAGGCTGAATCTAAGGTTTTTGCTTTGATAGTCTTTTAAAAGTAGAGGATATATACGAATCTCAATAACAGGTTTAGCTCAGTAACTCAGCGAGCAAGACATAGAGGTGCAGGGAAACACAAAAAAGAGTGCACTCGTTCAACTTGAAAGAGATTACCTCCTAAAATTGTCAATCCTTGGCCTGGAATTTTCTGAAAGGCCATGCACCAGACAGTTTCAGCATACTAAAAAAGCAAAAACTGTACTGAGTGCTACAGATTACTTTCAAAAATCTAGATTGAGGGAGCTAAAAGAGTTAAATAACTTTTGGCTGCAGTGTGAAGTCATCTGTAAACTTAAGAATACATACACGAGTTTAAGAAAATTTGACTTACAAGAGAGTATTTCCATATAAGGTAGTCCTCAGCCCTTAATATCATTGCTGCACCACCAGCGAAGTTCAAACTCACCATGGGAAATATATCATTAACTCTGCACACACAAAAAAAGTACCAGTCAAAATTTCAGTGCAAAACTAAACTAAACCATCAAAAAGAAATGAGCCTGGAAGCTCCCAAGTTCAATTTTTCTAAGAAAACCTGGAGGTGGTTCGATAGCACTGGTTAGTCAGGCCATCAAAAGGGTGCACATGCTGTGAAACAGCCTTAGTGATCTGCGGGAGAAAAAAAGATTTGAGTTATAAGGGGAACATCATGAATAATATAAATCTCAAGTGCAAGCAAATCACAAGATCAGTCGAATAATATAACTTACAGCATTAACAAAAATATCATAAGCTTCTTCAGCAAGGTATCCCAGAGTCGTTCCAGAATCAATCATGGTTCCCCTGTCTCCCGTTGTTTTAAATACTTGAGGACTGATTGCCAATGACTGTCCATTGACAGCAATACTCTCAAGATTCACCATGTACTGCGGCCTGGAGAAAGAAAAAAGTGTGTGCATATAAGTAAGGATATTTATGAAAAAACACAGGGGAAGGTGAAAGATATTTATCCACGTTCCAGATTTACTGTGGGGCAAAGAAGGGGAAATCAAAGCTGTATTAGTATAGGCTTACACATTAAAAATTACCGTCTGATCACATTTTATTGGAAGCTTGATTATTTCAAGAGTCCATACAGTAACAAAGGATATAGACTAATCAATGGCGTGGAGTGCATATTTCAGCTCCCCGGGAACAGATATTTGCATGATCTATCGCTACTTGCTTGGGATAGAGAATGCTATCCGAGCGCTGCTTGAGGCATGAACATTTTAGATGTGACTACATGGAATAAGGCTGCAATTAGCAAGATCTTATGGAACACCAAAAAAGACAAGTTATGGGTTAAATGGATTCACTCCTATTATGGGAATAGGGACTTGATGATGGATGTTCCCAACCAGGCCTCATGGATCATCCAAAGGATCCTCAAGGCTACAAAATACTTTGCTCTAGCTGGATATAGTGTTGAAGAAATTCTAACACTAAGAAGTTTTATTTAAAGCTGAGACGGCATTTTCAGAAAATGATGATGGATGCAGCAGTATACTATGTTTGGACGGAAAGGAATGCTCGATTGTTTCAAAACAACAGAGAGAGTCCTCAGGTTTTGATCGCACTCATCATACAGCGCGTCCATGCTGGAGCTACTAATTTTGCAGTATGGTTGCAGGCGTCAATTATTTAATTTTTACATCCCCATTTTATCTTTATTGATATGTTCTTACAAGATTTGACATGGCTTATTAAACTCCACTAGACACACAAACAAGTACTTCTATACTAAGGGGACTTTTAGTATTTCCGCCAGACAAACTGGTAAAAAGTAATAAATCAAAGAGAAACTTCAACTGTGTTAACTTTCGTTGCTTATTTTTCTGTCATCTTAGATGGAATTTTTCTGAAACTTTTATACCAAGTACCTTTACTATGCCAATATTTGGCGCAAATCAGATAGCGTTGCAAGAAGTTTTGGCAAAGTAAAATTGGAAACATGGTCAAAAACTATGAAATGAAGTCACACAAGCTCGCCAAGAAAGAGATAACTTACTGTGAAGGGACAAGTGGAGTGTAAACCAAAGTCGGCTCCACAATTTGACCAAACACCAAAATGCCACCTCCACCATTGCTTCCTCTCAAGCAATGTGAGAAAACATGCGGGATCACTCCTTGGGCAGAAAGCTGTGCGATTACCGGCACGCCATACTGCCCAAGTCCGAAGATCCCATCAGTTGCGCTGTCAAGCATCGCTAGGCCACCCGTCTGTGATGTGCTACATCTGCGTCGCAAAATCCAACAACAATAAGGTTAGACAATGACAAGTAGCTGAAGTAGCATACACTATCTAAAACTATAAAGATTAATTGTAGCTCACCCAAACATAACACGAGCAGATGAGTTTGTGCTCGAAGAGTTCCCAGCAACTATATCATACTGCATATCATCTGCTATGTAGTAGCCAGATGTCTCACTGCCATCATCGTATTGCAATGTGTATTCACATTGATTTGTAGCAGAACAATTTGTGTCAGAATATTGTGCTCCAAGAGCACATCTTTGGTCTGAACACGAGATCAGTCGAGCTGTTGACGAGCTTGACGGATCAAAGAATTGCAACTGAATCTGTTAGGAAAAGCAAAATTTAATCAAACAATATGCTGATAGTTTTATAGCTGAATTACAATGATTGAAAGGCTAAGTCCAATTCTGGTATTAACCAACTTTCCTGAGAAAATTGAAGGAAAGGTGTCTTTTAAGTCTTGAATGAAGGATTGGTGACATTGACCAACAGATAGAATCAAACATTATTAGGAAACTTGATCAAGTTAATTGTGGATTTGATTAATATTTTCAAAACTTTCTAATCTTTTTGAAAATACAAATCAACCCAACCCAACACCCTCTTCAATCCAAATCAACCATTCTCTCCTCTCTCTCGACGGCTTCTCTCGACTCTCTCCCAACCAACAGTTCTGCAAAATTTCTCCCTTTAACCCCCGACGACTTCTACCTCCGATGACAAATAGTTGGGCTTCGAGTTCCCCTCTTCAATTCAATCAACCTGTCTCTCAACAGCTTCTCTCAACTCTCTCCCAACCAACAGTTCTGCAAATTTCTCATTTCAATCCTCGGCGACTTCAACATTCGACTACAAATAGTTGGGCTTCGAGTTCCTTTTCGACTTCAATCGACGTGACAGCCTTGCTCTCCGGCCACAACAGCTTCGAATGCTTCATCTTTCCTTTTCTTCTTTCATAGGTAAAAATTTATGGCCTTTTTAGTTTTGAAGAAAACGAGGAACTTGAGCCAACTTTTCTTATAGTATTGGTTAGCAATTTCAATATTTGTTGCACTAATTTGAAATGCGGTCTGAATAAAACCCTAATTTCTGGTATTTCTTCTTTTCTCTTTTCGAAGTGAATTATGATATTTTGTTGTTTGTTGTATTTTTTTGAAGTTTGATTTTTATTGTTTGTATTTATAAAAACAAAAGGACAATTTGGTTTGATTTGTTCTGTTCTTGTTCTTGGTAAAAATGGTGAAATTGCTATTTTTTGTTTAACAAAATCGTGCTACTGTTTCCTCCGACAGATTACCCATCTGGTGCAACATATTAACCATCTGATGCAACAGATTTATCATATGATGCAACAGATCAACTATCTGATGCACCAGAGGAACCATCAGATTATAATTTTGATGCAATAGATTAATAATCTGATGCAACAGATTAAATATCTGATGCAACAACTTTACCATATGTTGCAACAGATTAAGCACCGGATAAAAAATATGATGCAACTAATTAACCATCTGGTGAAATGGAAGAACCATCAGATTAATGATCTGATGCAACAGATGAACCTCCTGTTGGATAAAATCCTACCAACTCTTCCTACAGGAAAAGTCCAAGACTTGATTTTTCCAACTGATCATTCATCTGCCACGATAGACGACCTTATGTTGGAAGAAATCTAAATAATATTGACCATTGATAACTGTTTCAACAAATCACTCATGTGTTGCAACAGATGTGTGACCTGTTGCACTGGCCATTCATCTTTCTCAACAGATGAGTGATATGTTTTGAATTGTCGCAACAGATTACTCAGCTGTTGCTAGGATTATTTAACTATTCCAACAGATCACTCATATGTTGCAATAGATGATGTCACAACAGTTGTGTGATTTGTTGAATAGACCATTCATCTGTCTTAAAAGATGAGTGATATATTTTGTATTGTTGCAACAGATTACTCATCCGCTGCAACAGTTTGGTTATATGCTGCAACAGATATACTATCTGGTGCAACAGATCGGTGATCTGTTGCAACTGTTATTTTACTGTTTTGCTTGTTTGATTTACTGTTATCCTTTTTAACGATGCATTAATCAACAATAATATATTATTTTATGTTCCTGTTAATTTTAGATAATATGATTCCCAAAAGAACAGAAACCGAATCAAGTCTAAATAAAGGAACAAGTGAAGCAGCTAGGCTACATCCACCACTCTATGAGCTTGCTTTACAAGCATTATCTTAATCGGAAGCAGAATATGATGAACACAGGGAGAAGGAATGTTTCGAAAGAGGTGATGCAGATGCTAATAGTCCTTCCACCGAAGAGGTGGTCAAAGCTTTCAGCATTGATCGTAATCCTATGAGAATGCAATGCGATAGTGCCGCAGATTTAACAGGTGATTTCGTGGTTAAGTCAGCTATCAAAAAATCTTTCGACGCCTTCAGAAAAATACTTCGAGAACAAAAATTGGATGCTTATTTTAGGGACAGCTGCTTTGGGAAATATCTTGATTTGTCGGAGGACAACAATGCTTGTTTCCAAATGAAAATGGTATATGAACTTCTCAAGCGCAGGTTTATGTATGAAAATAAAGATAAGATGGATGAGGTGTGGATAAATTACTGTGGCATGCCTGTTTGTTTTGGTCGGAAGGAGTTTGCCATAGTTACTGGACTAAAATGTTATCCTCCTTCTCAAGTTATACCTATTCTAACCTAAAAAAAGCACCCCGCACACCCAAAAAAGTCAAAGGCAAGTCGTGTGATCGTGATGACCTGGTGTCCATTGTTGGTCCAAGCTTCAAAAACAAAAATTTGATAGAAGCGTTGAAAGGTAAAGGACTTTCAAAGAAGCACAAACAGTCATTGTGCTTGGTTTGGTTTGTACATAATATTCTTTGGGCGAGAGACGTTCACAACAACATAAGCCTCGGTTTAATAAAGCTCTCCGAGGATCTTGAGGCGTTTAACAGCTATCCATGGGGGTATGAAAGCTTCAAAATAACTGTCAAATATTTGTTGACTCCGTTAGCGCCAAAGACAGTCAACTTATATGGCTTCCCATGGGCTTTCATGGTAAATTTTTCTTTCTTCTATTATGATATCATTCATTTTTTTGCTCAATAATGGTTTTGATTTATTGGCATTATTTTATAGGCTTTGGGCGTTTGAAGTCATTCCTTATTTGAGACAACAAGTGAACTACCAGGAAGGAATTTCCTGTCCAAGAATCTTGAGATGGTTATCGGTCAAAACTGATAAAAATGCAAAATTTCTTTATCTCTTCAACCCCCCGAAGGATGCAATAAGTATAATTATAATTAATTTTTTCTTTTAATTAATGTTTTTTTTGAATGATCTAATCATCATTCTAATATACGTAATAATTTATGTTAGAATGTCCATTCGTCGCTAGTTCCGACCAATCGAGAGATAAAGATGCCATTTTTTCTTACTTTATGGTATGTACAAACTTTATCGGATCCTAAGGTCATCGACAGAATAACAATGGAATTATTTAGAGCAACAACCATTACAAGAAAAACAATTTTGGAGGGTGGGCTTATTGTTGTTGATGGAGCTGTTGGTAGTGGTAGTGGTGCTGCTGTTGTTGCTAATGATGCTCCTCTTACAGTATTTAAAATAAACTATTATGAGTATGATCATACTGGTTATACAGATTTTACCTCTCCCAACGAATGCTCTACATACAAATGTCAAGACTACAGGGCAAAACATGATGTAGTGATTAATGTTATTAATGCATTAACTACTTCTGTAAAGGAATTGACATCTAAGAGGGGTCTCATTCCATCAAAGAGAATTTTATTTTTATCTGCTCCATTAGAGATTAGGGATAGGAGGAGAAGGAGAGTGATTTCCAAGGCATTATCAGGCATCCAAAAAAGCGAAATTACAACTTCTTTGTCTGTGTGTTGCACTAAGTAACGTATAATGTCCTAAGGAGTGCAGCACGAGCTGAAGAAGGTGAATATATTATATGTCTTCCAACTGACAAAACAAACAGACATATATCTGTTTCAACAGATGACACATTTGCTGAAAATTATCAAACAGATATATACATCTGTTGCAACAGTTGACTAACTTGTTGCACCAGATACTTTATCTGGTGCAACATATGTCTCGTCTATTTTAGCAAATCAAACAGCTTTTCGTACAACTTTTATTTGTACCAACAGACGACCTATCTGCTGTAACAGATGATTCATATGTTGCAACGAATGGTTCATCTATTGGAAATTATCACACAGGGTCTTCCTCATATAGAAATTTATCCCAACAGTTGATTCATTGTTGCAACAGAAATATAATATGTTTGGGACAATTTAAAACGGGAGGAAGACCTGTTTGATTTGCTAGAAGAGATGAGTTATCCTTTTTTGTTTTGTTGTGTCTTCGTGATTAACATTGACCAATTCTGGCTTTCCACGTGGATGTAGAAGAAGATATTGCTGAACAGCATTGACAATATGCTACTCTTTTTATGAAAATACGAAGAACAAAAAGTGCAGAAACTGTACGCAAGCGACAATGAAGATCCACGACGACAAAGACGAATTCCATAGCAGCGGATGAAAAACAACTTGTCCATACTGATTCAATCTTTATAGCTTGAGCCTGTCAAAGCAATCCTTGACAGTATACTTAAATTGTTGTTGATGTATTTGTTGAGATCTGTACCCATAACAATTTTTTTACATTTCATTTATTCGTTGACTTATTTCAGCTAATTTATGAAGGCTTCGATTTATTTTATTTTGTCTACGAATTTTATTTATTCCTTAGATTTGAACTTATTAATTGAAAAGGAATACTAGATTCAAATATTGCAACAGATAATGTATCCGTTGCAATAGATGACACATCTATTGGAAAAATTAAACAGATTTAGAAATATGTTGCAGCAGGTAGGTGATCTGTTGGAATTTATCAAACAGGTCTTCCCACTATTGCAACAAATGGACTTTAGATAAAAACATCAAGATAATGCAACAAATGACACATCTATTGAAAAAAAAAAGAACAGATTTAGACATATGTTGCAACAGATGGACTTTATCTATTACAACAGACGACGCATCTATTGGAATAATCAAACAGATTTATACATATGTTGCAACAGGTAGGTTATCTGTTGGAATTTATCAAACAGGTCTTCCCACTGTTGCAACAGATGGACTTTAGATAAAAACATTGAGATAGTGCAACAGATGACCAACCTATTGCAACAGATAAACTATATGTCAGAACAGGTAGGATAATTGTTACAACGGATGGAGAATCTGTTGCATTATAAAAATTCAACTTTCGTTGAACATAAAAAATTGCCACTACGTGTAAAAAGATTAAAGTGAATTGAATTGAAATAAAAAAGGCGCAACCCATCAACGGTGTTCAGTTCAAACTCCTAAAATAAAATAGGCATCAAGTAGACATGTTCATTTTAAAAACGTAAAATAAAATAGGCATTAAATGTGTCAGCCAAAAAACGTAAAATAAAATAGGCATTAAATGTGTCAGTGTTAGGCTGACACATTTCGCTGACTTGCCGTCAGTTGCCCACCAATGGTCATTTTTTCCCCCCCATTGTCTTATATATTCATCTTCCTCCTAAAATTTAACCCTAAATTCCCAAATCTTCTTCTTCATCATCATCTTCTTTTATCTATCCAAATTCTTCAAATTATTACTTTCATTTTTTTCAACTGACCTTGACAATGTCGAGCGCATCTTCTACTATTTTTTGTGATAAAGATTTTCGATATTGTAAGTGCAGTCATGAAGCTCTGTTAAAGACTTCTTGGACTCAACAAAAACTGAATCGTAGTTTTTTTACTTGTAAGATTTCAAAGGTAACATTTTTTTTATTTAATTAGTTGATTAATTATTGACTTGTAATTTATTTATAATTATGTTCGCTTTTTTATAGAAATTGAGTGGATGCGATTACTTTGATTGGTATGAAGAACGACACCCTTCACAAGCAAATCGCGTAATCTGGGGTTTGTTGAACAAAGTTAAGGCTTTTGAAGAGAAACAAAATCGAGCAAGAAGACACTACATTGTTGCCGTTGTTGCTACTGGTTTAGTGTTGTTGGGAACATGGATATTGAAGCCTAATTGCTAAAATTTTCATGGTGGTGTGTGTATTTGCTACTGGTTTGTTGTCGACGAGCACATAGATATTCAAGCGTAACTGTTGGAAAATATCAAAAAGACTTAGGCATATGTTGTAAAATTTAAGTCATCTGTTGGAAATTATCAAACAGGTTTTCCCACTGTTGCAACAGATTAGACTTAGATTATTAGATTATTCATAAAAATAACATCAGCTTAATGCAACAGATGACCAACCTATTGCAACAGATAAACTATCTGCCAAAACGGATTAAAGATATTTTACAATAGATTGACAATCTAATTTATTGCATTATAAAAAACTCAATTTTCCTCAGAAAAAATTATTGCCACTAAATGTACATATAATAAAGTGAAGGGTGACTTGAAATTAAAAATTTCTATTTCACAGGCTCGTCTATATACACAGGCTTAAAGTGTCTAGTTAGTACCCCATAAGCCCAGACTTCTTGCAGGTTTGCCAGAGCGTTGTCGCACAGAAAAGTGGTTGGCTCGGCCATTTCTGTGCCATCAGCAAATATTCGATGTGTGCAAGAGCGTGCGAGCCGCTCGCTTTATGTAACGCCCCGTGTTTCGGGCTAGAATGAAAACCGTTATTTCTATGCGTAGACGATCTAAAATCCATAAATACTATGCAAATTTTCCATGTTAATTAAGTATGTAGTGTGGTAACCTATTTGAGCGTGAATTAAGATCATAAGGGTCCCCTAACTCAAGGTCAAGTTGAAAGCTTTCCTATCGTTCGAGCTTTAGTGAGCGTCAAAACTTGAGTCAACTTCAATCGACCATAGATCCTTGGATATACCGAACTGGGTGGCCTACTATATATCAAATGAAATATCTTTGAATTAGGTTTCCATCGATACCAAATTCGCCTACAACGGACACTCGGTGAAGAAGTTAGAGCATTTTTAGTGTCAGCGTGCCCGTTTGACTGGCCACCGCGTCGCGCTGAGACTTAAAATGATAATTGTCAATTCCAGTAGCTCACTGCAATTTCAGCCCGTCGTGGTGAAGCTTAATACGGCTTTCCAGCCCCGGATTTTAAATTCCAAGGCCAAATTAGACATTTTCCATGGCCCCAAACCCATCCAAACACGGGATTTAATCCCAAATACACCTAAATACATACACTTTTACCAAAATTTATCAAGAACTCACCCTAGGGTTTCAAATTCAAAACCCGAATATCTCAAGATTCAACCGTGGGTTTTCAAAAACGATTGAAGATTTAGAATCCCCAATCCGCAAGCTTCAAGAATCATCCATTATTCTTCGTAATCGAGGTACGTGGGGTTTATCCTAAAAACTACAGGGGCTTAAAACCATTAAAGCATAACTTTAAGATTTTTATGCATAAAATTTAAAGGGGTTTTGGAATCTACATTCTAAATTACATATTTCAAATGGTTTATTGTTACTATTGTTTTGACCTTGTGGTCTTATCCCCTAAATTGATTTACATATATATATATATATATATATATATATATATATATATGTATGGAATTTGAGATTTTAGATTGTTGAGAGCATAAATTTATGAACTCCCTTTCTTGTATTGAATTAAAGATTATGGTTTTGTGATTTAGAAGATGTCTTTGCAATATTATAGCATTTGAGTATGATTTGTAATTGTTGAGAGGGTGTTTCTTGATATAAATGTGTTCTTGTGTTTGAAACAAAGAATTGCATGTGAATTAAGAACTTTGACATGACCACCTGTGCTATTAAAATGCTTGACAAAGATGAGTCCCTTGCATGTGTTTACATGAGGTTTGAGAAAGAGTATCTTTGAATTGAATTATTTAAATGGTGGTTCCAAAACTTGTGTTTTGAAAACAGAGATTTTTGACAGACTAACAATGGCTCAGAGATGTGACTTGCAAGTCAATGGTATGACGATACCATATGTATTTATGCCATAACAGAGTATGTTTTCAGAGCATGCATGTTTTCATAGAGTTTTAAAAAGAGGCTTAAAGAGGGTTAGGTGGTTACCCAAAGAAGGTACGAGTTCAAACAACTCCTAGCCTGAAATCGTATTTGTCGATACGGGTAGATTATTATTGTACACTGGCGGCGGCCGTGTGGCGTAGTAGAGTCAGAGACTCTGACCCTTGCGGCACACTTGGGTTGGGGGCTTTGTTGTCGAGTAAATGGTAGTTTTCATATAGCCCATGGAATTTTCAGAATTGTAGGGTATACCACCTAACATAGGATTAATACAGATTTCTCAGAGTTGTGATGATTTTTTACAGGGTCTTTTGAGATGCCCATGTGATTTTCCGACTATATGATATACTTATGAACTGTTTTAAATTTTTCTCTCATATATGTTGAATAATAAATTATTATTTTCGATGTGCTCTGCGTACCAGTACATATGTATTGACCCCCACTCCTTCCTCCAGGTTCTGAGGCTCAGTCTAGGGGTCCAGAAAAGCAGTAGAGTTTATCAGACAGAGTTGCAGGTGTCCAGTTGGTGAGCCTTCTTTGTTCCAGAAGGCCTGACTTTTCCGCTTATAACATTTATTTCCGTTTTGGTCTACTGGGGGCCTTGTCCCAGTTTCGGACAGTTGTCAGATTTTCATGTACTAGAGATTTCGCAGACTGAGTCAGATCTTATTAGATGTAGTTGATTTTCAGTTTCCATACTATGTTGAATTCAGAATTGACCATGTTTTCGTAGCAGATTATGTTTTTGCATCTTCTTTATTTATATTAATGTTGTGCATGATTACCAGATAGATAGAGGTGTTTCAGGCCTACATAGTTCGGAATACTCGTCACGGCCAGGGCCCCAGTTCAGGTCATAACAAACTTAGTATCAGAGCACGGTTCATGGTCCCAGGTTATCTGCGAAAACGCGTCGGATAGAGTCTTGTTTATGGGTGTGTAGCGCACCACACTTATAAATAGGAGACTACAAGGCGCTTAGGAATGTCTCCCTTTCTTCATGTTCTAGTTCGTGCAATAGAGTCAGAATGTTCCTCCTTCATACTCTAATTCATGCTATGGTGACGTCCATACAAAAGTAAAATCATCCCAAATTCTTTCCTTACTCTGATGTTCTCAGACCCGTCATATTTCTGGGGTGATTCAAGTGTAGAAGTTTAGAGTCTAAATGGTATTATCCCTTCGGATCGCGTCATATAAGATCTTAAAATTGTGCAAGGACTTGAGAAGAGTCCGCTATTGCTTCAGAGTGTATTGGTTCTAGTGTGAACCTTGATCTTGATGAAATCATTCTTTTCAGCCTTCTGTATTGAGTATATTCGGCCCTTTTCAGAAATTTATGTTGCAGATGTCATGCTTAAAGAAAAAGATATATAGTAGAAGTATTGGAATTGTATTTCCACCCAAATAGTAGTATAAGTTAAAGTGTCGGTGTCATGATCTATTGGTAGCTAGTAGCTTGTCTGGATTGTATGATAATCTGTGGGGGAAATATTTGACTCAGATTTTTATCTATACAAAGTAAGATGTGTATTCTCAGATTATGGAATATTGTGTGACAAGATTGTATGACAAGTTTCTATCTCTCGAAAATATTTTATCATCGTGTTGATGAAACTTAAAAGTCTAGTGAAGCCGTGTGAGGCCTATTTCGATTCACTCGCAATTTGTCGTTTAATGTGTTGTGCTTGTGTTGGTTGAATATATGTATAGCTGAATCTTTTTGCATGAGATAGAGTTGGTAATAAAGCGATTCGTCCTTGTGTGTTAGTTTATTAGTAGAAGATAGAGAAAGAGTTATTAGGCAAGGTGAATTCTCCTTGCTTGAAGTATGAAAATGGCCAGATTAGCCAATAGGTTATAAGTATAGAATCATGGTGGTTGTGGACTTTGAAGGTAGTGTAAATGTACGCTTGGGTAAGTAATTGTGATGTGAGAAAGAATTATAAGTAGATATGATTGTACGGGGTTATAATATAAGGATAAGGTTGACCATGTCTATTATGAGGCTTTAACCCCCTTGACCCTCTTTTCATTGGTAGTTGTAAACTACTGCTACTTGTGAGAAGGTATGTAGTAGATTTTCAGATATTTGGGTAGAATGTTGTAGTAGATTTTGAGATATTTAGGTAGAATGTCCCAATTTGATGGATTATTATATTTATATTATGTTGCATTCTTCATTGGTGGTAAATGATTGATACTAAACTATAGGCTTGAATTTAAATGGTGTGGTGGTAAATAGTGGCAAGAGTTTGATGATGCATGTTTTGTGGGATTAAATTAGTAGGCTTGATGTGCTGAAATAGTACATGCTAATGGATTATGATAAGGAAAAACATTAGGTCATGATTGATTATTGTGGTTATGAAGTTCTAGTGCACTAGTGTTTCGTGATGTTTATTTCATAGTTTCCACGTGAAAATTTTATGTAAGGTTGGGTTGTAAATCATGCATGACACTAGATATTAAGTTTGAACAGTTGATGTCCATGAAGGTGGATGTGAAGAGTTCTTGGTTAATGAATACTAGTTGTACAGAAGTGATCTAATAGACTTGAACGGTGCACGCAATAGATTAAGTTTATTTGATTCGTAGCAAAGTATGATGTGTATGTATGAGGTAGAAGTATGCCCAAGGTGATATGGAGTCACAACATTTTTTTTAAGACTATTACATGTTGCATGTGGCTAGTAGACATAGTAGTACCGTTGAGTCGCTAGGTGAAGAAAGACTAGTAGTATGATTCATCAAATACTTGGTGGCATCCATGTTAAGTGTTATAATCTAAGTTTGAATTTTGAAGGTTGAACCGACAGAAATAAGAGTTGAAGCGCTATAGGGTGTGCACTCCGACTATGGGAATACTCACGAGGATTCGAAGTTAGTAAGTGATCAAGTGTTATGTGATTAACTATTGGGGCTATAGAAAGATAGAGTGTGTCTCAGAAGGTAGGATTAGCAGTGGGTTTTTCCCCCTTTCAGGTGTATCCATTCGGGTTCAGTTCTATTAATTGCATGTATTGTCGTATTCCAGATCCTAGAGTGCAGTGAGAGTAGTTCAGTTTAGAGTCTAGTAAGGGATCTCTCAAACTTAAGATGATGGATTAAAGCTAAGGGGGAGATCATAAAAAAAAGTGACCAAGATAGGCTCTCAGATTCTTGTATTGATGTTAGTATGATATAGGACATCAGGAAGTGAGGGTGAGGCTCAACCCATTCTTATCTCAGTATTTTTCAATTATCCCAATACTTACTCATGCTTTACGTATTAGTTCCATGATCATAGTTCATGTTCATGTATATGATAGGGAGTCACGTGCTTTTCCAGTTCTAAAATGAGGAGTTCCAGTTCATTCAGTAGTCAGAATCACATTCCATATGTTATGAACTTCAAATTGAGGTCATGCAGCTCATGACTCATGTACTCACTCTTTATAGTGTGCTCAGTTCCCATAATTCATGCTATACTCTTTATGATTGATGAAATTCAGCTTATAGTTATGTATGCCCTAATTCAGATCACTTTGATGAATCCCTGATGTTGATTTGCTATTCCTTCGGCCTCAGTTAAGTGTTAAGTCTCGTATAATATCCTTCTATACTTCAAGGTCTTATGTTCTAACCTTTTAGTGACCCTTCCTTATGCGATGATAGTGGTGATGAGCGAATGTTTTTTTCTTTGTTAATGAAAGATCACTGTGTGCGTATTTTAGATAAGGCCATAAGTATGAAGTAAGATTTAGGGCCAAGTCTTTGATAGATATGATGGTTAAGGGAAATTTGTGTGTGTATGTTCTTGGGGTAGCTCGTGGAAGTTATATTGATAATGGATTAGAGAATATGTGAAGTATGTCCTTATGGGTATTTTCCTTGGAGTTCATATGTGGTTATAAAGATAGGCTTGAATGACATGTTGAGATTTAAGTGGAGGAACACAATATGCCCTAGTGAATCCATAGTAAGGGATCGGAGTTAGTCATTGAAGTGGTAGGGCACGATTGAATCATATGGTTTAGAATAATAGCGTGGTGTGGCATGGTGTATTTTTTTGACTTAGAGTTAGGCTTGATCATGGTGAAAGGATTAAGCTATTTTAGACATTAGTAGAAATATTTGTCAAGGCTTATATGAGAATTTTAAGTTGAATTGAATGAATATGAGATTTAAGGGGAATAATATAGTTAAGGGATATTCGAGAAGTGTGCTAAGCTTGAAAGTAAGAAGTTGTATTGCCAAAGGCCTGGTAATTCTATCTTAATTTATGAGTTATATGTCTATATTCCAGGCCGTAGAGTAATGTCAATGTTCGGATCCTATAGTTGGATGTATTGTGTGACTCATGCCCAAAAATCTTTTACTATCTAATGCTACTAGAACCTTTTCAGGAAGAGTGTTGATAAGATACTCCAGATTGAGTATAAGTTTCCAGTATAGTTCAGTTTATGTGGCCAACAAATCAGTTTAGCAGTCAGATTCACATGACTTGTTTTCTCGTCTTTTCATTTAATCATGCTACCCAAAAAAAAAAATCTTAGATATGTTATTATTCCAAGATAGAGTATACTAGTAGTTGTGAGTAAAGATCAGTTCATGTGTCATGTACTAGATTCAGATTCCAGATGTTCAGTTATGATTCAATTCGTAGGTGCCTAGTGCATCGCCAATTTTTCCGAGTATCTTAGTGAATTGAGCATTCATAGAGGGACATAGTGTCCCAAGGGGGAGATACCCCATCTAGTTGCATGCATAGATTCTTATTACAAGCTTCGCATCAGTTATTACCGCGTATTCAGTCATACATTTATACATTAGTTCAGTCAGATATGCATGCATTAAAAAAATACATGTTCAATAGAAAATTTTCATCTTATGAAAGTAGCTTCAGTCGTGTATTCCATGCATCAGATATGCATTTCCGGTATAAGAATTCAGAACATCAGTAGTTCCAGTCCGATAGTCATATTTCAGATCAGTGTTTTCTTTCTTAGATAACATATCATGTCCGCGTTATTCCATACCTTTAAGCTTCAACGTTCCTACCCATCATTCAGGGACGAATGATCCCAAGGGGGAGATATTGTAACGCCCCGTGTTTTGGGCTAGAATTAAAACCGTTATTTCTATGCGTAGACTATCCAAAATCCATAAATCCTATATAAATTTTCCATGTTAATCAAGTATGTAGTGTGGTAACCTATTTGACTGTGAATTGAGATCATAAGGTTCCCCTAACTCAAGGTCAAGTTGAAAGCTTTCCTATCGTTCGAGCTTTAGTGAGCGTCAAAAATTGAGTCAACTTAAATCGATCATAGCTCCTTGTATATACCGAACTGGGTGTCCTACTATATATCAAATGAAAGATCTTCGAATTAGCTTTCCATCGATACCAAATTCGCCTAAAACGGATACTCGGTGAAGAAGTTAGAGTATTTTTAGTGTCAGCCTGTCCGTTTGACTGGCCACCGCGTCGCGGTGAGACTTAAAATGACAATTGTCAATTCCTGTAGCTCACCGCGATTTTCAGTGCATCGTGGTGAAGCTTAATACGGCTTTCCAGCCCCGGATTTTAAATTCCAAGGCCAAATTAGACATTTTCCGTGGCCCCAAACCCATCCAAACACGGGATTTAATCCCAAATACACCTAAATACATACACTTTTACCAAAATTTATCAAGAACTCACCCTAGGGTTTCAAATTCAAAACCCGAATATCTCAAGATTCAACCGTGGATTTTCAAAAGCGATTGAAGATTTAGAATTCCCAATCTGCAAGCTTCAAAAATCATCCATTATTCTTCGTAATCAAGGTACGTGGGGTTTATCCTAAAAACTACAGGGGCTTAAAACCATTAAAGCATGACTTTAAGATTTTTATGCATAAAATTTAAAGGGGTTTTGGAATCTACGTTCTAAATTACATATTTCGAATGGTTTATTGTTACTATTATTTTGACCTTGTGGTCTTATCCCCTAAATTGATTTATATGTATATATATATGTATGGAATTTGAGATTTTAGATTGTTGAGAGCATAAAATTATGAACTCCCTCTCTTGTATTGAATTAAAGATTATGGTTTTGTGATTTAGAAGATGTCTTTGCAATATTATAGCATTTGAGTATGATTTGAAATTGTTGAGAGGGTGTTTCTTGATATAAATGTGTTCTTGTGTTTGAAACAAAGAATTGCATGTGAGTTGAGAACTTTGACATGACCACCTTGTGCTATTGAAATGCTTGACAAAGATGAGCCCCTTGCATGTGTTTACATGAGGTTTGAGAAAGAGTATCTTTGAATTGAATTATTGAAATGGTGGTTCCAAAACTTGTGTTTTGAAAACAGAGATTTATGACAGACTAACAATGGCTCAGAGATGTGACTTGCAAATCAATGGTATGACGATACCATATGTATTTATGCCATAACAGAGTATGTTTTCAGAGCATGCATGTTTTTATAGAGTTTTAAAAAGGGGCTTAAAGAGGGTTAGGTGGTTAACTGAAGAAGGCGCGAGTTTAAACAACTCCTAGCCTAAAACCATATTTACTGATATGGGTAGATTGTTACTGTACGCTGGCGATGGCCGTGTGGCGTAGTAGAGTCAGAGACTCCGACCCTTGCAGCACACTTGGGTTGAGGGCTTTGCTGTCGAGTAAATGGCAATTTCCATATAACCCATGGAATTTTCAGAATTGTAGGGTATACCACCTAACGCAAGAGTAATACAGATTTCTCAAAGTTGTGATAATTTTTTACAGAGTCTTTTGAGATGCCCATGTGATTTTCCGACTATATGATATACTTATGAACTGTTTTAAAATTTGCTCTCATATATGTTGAATAATAAATAATTATTTTGGATGTGCTCTGCGTACCAGTACATATGTATGACCCCCCCTCCTCCCTCCAGGTTCTGAGGCTCAATCTAGGGGTCCAGAAAAGCAATAGAGTTTATCAGACAGAGTTGCAGGTGTCCAGTTGGTGAGCCTTCTTTGTTCCAGAAGGCCTGTCTTTTCAGCTTATTACATTTATTTTCGTTTTGGTCTACTGGGGCCCTTGTCCCAGTTTCAGATAGTTGTCAGATTTTCATGTAGTAGAGATTTCGCAGACTGAGTCAGATGTTATTAGATGTAGCTGATTTTCAGTGTCCATACTATGTTGAATTCAGAATTGACCATGTTTCCATAGCAGATTATGTTTCCGCATCTTCTTTATTTATATGAATGTTGTGCATGATTACCAGATAGATAGGAGTATTTCAGGCCTACATGGTTTGGAATACTCGTCACGGCCAGGGCCTCAGTTCGGGTCGTGATACTTTAGCAGCAGCATCTTTTGAAAAGATCATTCCCCTGTTTCGACCTTCAAAATCCCATGATTTTTTCATCAACACTTCCTTTGTCAAATGATTTATCAGTTTACTCTCCCTCAACAAGATGGGAAACAGCACCATCAGTGGCTCCACGAGGAGAAAAAGATCAAAATCATCGACGAAAGGTACATTGGATTCATAAACATTGATCTTTCCCTCCTCGAGTAGTATCTCAACAGCCCGATAATGCAAGCCATTCATGCTAATGATTGCAAGAATCCTTTTTGCCTCGATCCAGCTCTTGCCGTGTGGATTTGGCCTGTCCCCTCTAACATATCTTAATGTTTCTTCTTCATCCAAGATCAACGTAGGAACTAGGAAATCAAGTCCCACGCAAAGGGATGACGCCTCTCCATTGAGTTTATCATACCTATCCTTGAGCTTCTTGCAGAAGTCGAGGTCCATTATCCTATCGACAGTGTCATAAGCTTCCCGGTACGTTAATTGCCTTTTCCTCATGAGGCAGAGAATTATGTCAACATGTTGTGAGATAAGAAGTCAATTTTTAAATAGGTTAGTAATTGTAAAGATGCAATAGATGCTCTGAATCAATAATCCAATGCAACTTATGCAACAGATGGATAATAAGTTGCAACAGAAACACAACCAGTTGCACCAGTATACCCAGCTGTTGCAACAGATGTGAAATCTGTTGCGTAGTTTCTTCTTAATGGGGTAGATTAGAAGGGCTAGGTTAGGAAAAGTAAACTTCCCTTGTCCTCGTACGGCATACGCATATCAGTCATAGTATAGAAGTCTTGGGGGAGAAAGGGAGGCCTGGGGTAATCTGGTGTGCCTGGCTTGGCATTCTTGGCCTGTTGCAGATTCCTCTTCTCTTCGGCGCCAATTTTCGCGTATATGTCCACCTTCTTGATCGGGCCCTGAACTTCAACAGCTTTTGGAGAGAGAGAGGAATTATAATTTCTTTTGATTTTCGAGCGGAGTGTACGTCTCTAATTGCTCTTTTCTTTCTCCTAACCAACACTGTAAGAGTGTGTGGCTCCCTCACCTTCTTGGATGGTATGACACACCTCTTGGATTTGAATTCCTCGATAGCTTTAGAGATAGCCTCTACTTTTTCAAAGAGTTTATCTTGTCTGTCCTTGCACTCATATTTATTCTTTCTTGAGCATCAACGTGCTCATCATCACGAGTGGTAGAAGCATCAACATGCTTTCCTCCAACACTAACAACTCCACCAGAAGAAGCACCCGAATTTGCCTTAGTAAAAGGTTGGTCATAAAGAGCCTCAATATTAGGCTGACCTTGTCTAACTGCTCTTCTTATGGCTGTTGCTCTAGCTAATTCCTTCTTCATTAACTCCACCGTTGGGTCTGCAATAGTATCAACATGACCTAGAGTAATATAAGAAGTCATCACTGACTCCTCCTCAGTAGGCATGATCCATGGATGCACAACCTATAAAAAGGAAAAAAAAGACAAATGCATTTAAATCATATAATATAATAATTTTCACAGTTGGGCTACATTTTTTTTTTAAAAAAAGACCCATCCATTGCATAGTTTGCAGTATATGGTTAAAATCCGTTTGAGTCTGGTTCAGATAAACAGAGCAACATATGGATAATCTGATGCAAAATATCAATCATTTGTTACAACAGCTGCACAAGACGGGTAATCTGTTATGCAACAGACGATCTATACATTGCAATAGATGAACGATATGTTATCAGATTAAACATCTATTGCATAATTTGCAGTAGATGGTTAATCTTTTAGGAGTCGGGTTCAGAGAACCAAAGCAACAGATGGGTAATCTGATACAAGATATACCCCATCGCAACAGATGTCCCATCAGGTGCATCAGATATAATATCTGTTGCACCAGATATAACATTTGTTCAATATCTTTCCTATCTTTAAGTAGAATTATTTTACTTAAAGAAGACGTACTGTATCATCCGAAGGGTTAAAAAGATTAGCCTCTTTAATATTGGTGTTGCTCTTTGCAGCCAACCACCTAAACATCCCTGGATGAGAAACCTCATCCGGGTAATCCATTAACTGCTTTCGGAGGGAAGGAATGGCTTCAAATGCCCAAGCCTAAAAAATGTAAACAGGAGCAAGCAAAAAAAATCATAATAACTATATTCAATATAAATTAATGGATGAGTAAAATTAGTGATTAGTTTTACCATGAAAGCCCAAGAAAAGTCGTATAATGTGGTCGTCCCTGAGGATATCTTTGTCAGTAACTATTGGACAGTCAAGTAGAAACTGTCATATCTCCAGGGATAATTGTTGAATTTATCAAAATCCTCAGCACGCGCCAACAAATCATCTTCTATGACCTTGTTGACGTCTCTTGCCAATATAACCGAATGGGTAAACCAAACTAAGCACAATTGCTCCCTGTACTGCTCTGGTATGGTTTTATCCTCGAGATCTGTCAACAAATTCGATGCTTTGTAGCCACGTCGAGCAATGTCAAACAACCCATCTATTTTTTCTTTGCATTTTCTTTCCTTGGATCTTTTGCGGAGTGGTGGTCCTTCTGGACGATGGCATCTCAGGCCCGTCACTATGGCAAACTCTTGCAAGCCAAAACAAACAGGCATGCCACAGTAGTTGATCCAGATTTCATCCATCTTTTTTTTGCCCCCTCCTCCGGATCTTTA
The DNA here is from genome assembly GCF_002878395.1 of Capsicum annuum. Classification (NCBI taxonomy): domain Eukaryota; kingdom Viridiplantae; phylum Streptophyta; class Magnoliopsida; order Solanales; family Solanaceae; genus Capsicum; species Capsicum annuum. The sequence goes on along the minus strand of NC_061121.1, from coordinate 231,526,922 downwards.
TCATCTCCCATGTACTTGACCTGCGCTTGAGAAGACCATATACCATCATCATAGGGAAACGGATACGGGCAGAGGGGTCCTCAGGCAACTCAAGAAAGCATCCGAAGCAGCTCTTCTTAAAAAGTCCGCCTATGTTTTCGTTCTTCATAATTTTCATAAAATGTTCAAAAAATTTTCCCATCTGACATTTAACTACAATTTGACCAGTTAGTTGTTTTCCTTCTGGGTCATTTATCGACATTGCAACTTGAAACCTATCAATACTAAAAGTTTTGACAGGATCATGCTGGGATGTCGATATTAACTCACGCCCCGTCGGTGATCCATTATCATCATGTTGATGATCATCCTCTCTTTCGGACTCTCCAATTCCTTCTCTTTCTCACTTTCATTTTCTTCATCACCATCTACGGACCCTTGTCCACCTCCCTCAACGTTGTTTTCACATCTCTCCTCAGCTTCACTTTTCCCTAACTGAGATGGTTCAGGAAGTTTCTCTGAATCCCTCTGTACTGTAGCCTTTTTTTTTAGTGGTCAAACGTTGATCCACTTTCACTTTCTTTTCTTTTAGGAGACATGTTTTATTTACAGACAAAGAAAAACAAAAATTACATTACAGTTGATGTATGCATAAATTTTGAAAAATACATTATAAACACGACGAATACCGACACACCAACAGCCACCACCACAAACACCACCAACCAATGCCAACAAACAAACAAACACTTAAATACCGACACCACCACAAACACCACCAACCAATGCCACCACCGGTGCCACCACGACGACCACAAACACCACTACCACCACCACCACATAAGGGTGTCAAGTGGGTCGGGCTGACCCGACCCTCCTAACTAACCCGACCCAATTTGACCCGGCCCGGTAAGCCCTAGGGCTTTAGGATTTCGGGTCTCGAGCCGATTATTATTTTAAATTGGGCCCGGCTAACCCGACCCGGACCAAGCCCGGTCCAGGCCTGCCAGTTAAGCTGCTCGACCCGGATACCTTTTTAAAAAAAAATTAGGATTTTGGGCCAAACTACCCGTTGGTCCAACGGCTATATAGCCGTTTTTGGGTCCAAACGGCAAGTTTGGGCCCATTTCTTAAAAAAAAAAAATTACTTTAAAAATTATTTTTTAATCCCAAAAAAAATTCTATAAATACCCTACAACTTCAAATCATTTTTCACTCTCTCAAATCTCATTCTCTCTCAAATCTCAATTCTCAATTCTCAAATATTCAATATATTTAATTTCTTAAAATGTTCACTTTAATTTTTTTATTTTTCGTTTACAAAGTACGAGCGGAAGTTTCTAAAGTCGCAACCTTCGGATACTTCCAAAATTTGGTATTGTCGTTCCATCTCTTACGTTTAATTTTTATTTATTGTATTAATTGTTTAATATTTAATTTTATTATATTTGTGTATTTTGAATATTTTTAGTTTAATTTAATTTATATTATGGATAAATTAACCTCGCTACTAAAGGTGTTAAAATTTTTTGTCCCGGAAGCGATAGTGGTAGTAAAAAGCGAATTACTAGTGGTAGAGGTAGTTCAAGTAGTAGCTATACCCGTGTGCCTTCGTCTCCTGTACCGCTTGGTACACCTTTTGAGGAAGAAATAGGTGTAGGTGCTCACGATATGGATTATGTAGAAGCTCAAGAAAATTACGGTATAGAAGAAGAAAATGAAGTAGATGCGGTTAATTTAGACGAAGATAATGAAAATATTGCTGAGACACCCGCAGTAAAAAATGTTAACGTTAGATGTGAATAGGTTAATCTCCCTCCCCGTCCTCCCAGTGCCCCAAGACCTCGTAAAAGAACTAGTGCTGCATGACAATTTTTTGAATGTATAGCAGATATTGAGGTGCAATGAAATATTTGTCAACAAATATATAAGCATAGAAGTGGAGGCAAGCAAGGGGTACGGGTACGTTAATGAGACATATATCTGAAGATCACAAAAGAGAGTTAAATATTACACAAGGTGGTGGGGATGTTGGTGGGCCAACGCAAACTAGAATGGACCTAGCAACCGGTCACGTAGCAAAGAAGTATAATAAATTGAGGGACCGGGAAGAAATACCTAAAATGGTAGTTGTGGGTTGTTTGCCTTTTAGTTTTCCTTCTTCTGATGCCTTTATTCATTATATACAAGCAATTTATAATCCTATGTTTAACGGTATTCCTAGAACTACTTGTCGGTCTGATATTTTTAGACTTCATTCACAATATTGTTTTTATTTATCAACATTGTTAAAAAATATTCAATGTAGATTGTCCCTAACTTTTGATCTAGGTCGTGTTGTAAATAAAAATGATTATTTAACCATTACTTGTCATTGGATGGATAGTAATTTCGTGATGCAAAAACGTATTCTTGCTTTTTTATATGATGGAGATCGTAAACATACTGGACAATTTATTGTTGATTCTATTGTAAAAATTGCCGGATATTATGGTATTGAAAATAAAATTTTATGTATTGCTTTTGATAATGTTTCTAACAACAAGGCTGCTATAAAAAAAAATTAAAATCTACGCTATCTCCGCCTTTGCTAGAAGTTTTTCATATTAAGTGTGCATGTCATATATATAATTTAATTGTAAAAGATGGTCTTGAGTTTTTTGAGATTTATATTGAAAAAATTCGTCTTGCCATTGGTTTTATTCAAGGAAATAATCTTAGATCAAGAATTAGAGAATTTAAAGTTAAATGTCAAGAAAATAGACTTACACTGATTTTGATGCCTGAGGAAATTGATACTAGATGAAATTCTACGTATGAATTTTTAAAAACTTGTTATAAATATAGAATTCCATTACACTAGCTTTTAAACAACATTGCGGTTCATTTGTTGATTCTGCTGATTCCATGCTACATGATTCTGATTGGATTGTAATTAATGATCTTGTTAGGTTTTTAGAAAATTTTATGTAGCTACGATTGAATTTTTCTGTGCTTATTATCCTACTGTTTGTAATATTTTGGCAAATATAGCCGATATTTCTAGTTTGCTCAAATAATATAAAAATAAAGAAGGTTATTAAGAAGCCGTTGGTGCCACATTTACGAAATTTAAAAAATATATTTTCCCAATTTCCCCTATTTACTTGGTTGGTGCTATGCTAAATCCGTGCATGAAATATAATAGTACTCTTATTTATACTAACTTAGCAATAAATACTAACCATGATTCTGAACAAGTATAACCTGATTTGTGGACGACTATGAATGATGCAAAGGATTACATAGAAAAATTATAAAATCACTATGTAGATTTATTTGATTTAGTCGTACCTACAAATATCACTCCAACTGTCGCTCCTCATCCTCCCGAGGAGCCATCATCTTCTAAAAGGCTGGCACATAGTGGGTTTCCTGATTCCTTTTATGATTTAAATTGTTGAAACAATGTTGATGAGAGAACTTACACATCAACTTATCGGGAAAAGCTAAAATATTATCTTCGGTCAGCACCAGAGGATCGCAGACGACGGATCAACACATTGGATTGGTGGAGGAGTAATGAAACACAATATCCTGCGCTTTCAAGATTAGCTAGAGATATCTTGAATGTTCCAATGTCAACCGTTGCATCAGAGAGCGCCTTTAGTCAGGGACGACAACAGCTTGGATACAATCGACACTCATTGGGAAGCAATGCAAAGAATGTTCTAGTTTGCCTCAGAGATTGGATTAGAGCGGAAAGAAGAAACCAAGGAATGGAATCGGAGCCGAGCAACGAGCTGAAACTTGAAGAAATTATGTCTTTACGGGATAACTCAGCAGAATCAAGTCCAATGCATGGTTTTGCTCCCGTTGACTTCGACTATCCTATACAAGTTCCGGTAAATATTAACATAAATGAATTGGAAAAAATGATGCATAATTTGTAAATTTTTCATTCATGTAAATTATAAATTTCGGATTATTTTGCAATCAATAAAATTTCCCAAATTCATTCACTCCTTAGTCCTTGCTTTTTATATTTTTTCATTTAACGATTTAAAATTTTAAATT